>NC_058403.1:153914543-154092439 GCF_002201575.2 Neomonachus schauinslandi
GGGCCCCGCGCCCGGGCCAGGCTCCCCGCGCCCAGGTTCCCTCATGGGGTGTGTGTTCTCGGAATGTTTCCTTTTTCAAACGAATCTGGAAATCTGGCCGCAGCAAGAGGGGTTCCTTGGTAAAACTGCAGCCTTACAATAGAATGGGGATATTGTTGTCTGTAGAGAAAGGGCATCGGGGTAGGGAAGGAGGAGCAGTGCCATTCCCGAGGGAGAGCTAGATTTTTTTTTTTTTTTTTTCCTTTCCCCCCCAGATCGGGAAACCTCCGTTCTTTTCCGTAGTCATCGCCTGTTGATTTCTTTCTGGACCCTTTTGCAAAAACCTTCCTGCCTTTAACTTGGACTTGGGATCTAGGAAAGTGACAGTCTTATTCTGGGGGGCGTGGGGGGGGTGGTTTCCTGGAGCTGTGCTATTCCTAACAGTTGGATCAGATAGCTTCTTGGGAAGATCAGTTCAAGCTCAGTATTTGGGGAGAATTTAGCACTAGGATTCTTAAATCTATAGAGGTCTGAGGATATAGGACCTTTCAAACTGTCAGGTTACTTTTTTCTCTTTTTAAAAATTGAGTGCATTCTCAGTCTTAGATGCGGGTGGTAAAGCTGATTTAATGAGTTTCACATTTTATCAGGTTTTAAGGTGAAGCATGACTTACAAGTGATGGAACTGCAAATGTTTTGAGTATCCTGAATTTTCACCAATTTCTGTCAAACGTCAGATGCCTCAGTTTGGGTTCTTTTTACGGGGTTGGGACAGTGTGTCTCAAATCAGCCTAATGTATCAGAATGTAGATCCGTGTACTTTAAAGCCAGGGGCTGTCAGGGTTTATGTAATCAATTTATTAATTTATAATCTTGTTACATTGCTTCCCAAATTTATAAAATCATTCCCTTAAGGAAATTTGTCTTCAGCGTCTGCTTAAATATTTCTTTTGGAATTGGATTCCTGAGGAGGAATGTACTGTACAAGTGGTGATTTAAGCATACCAATTAGACAAGTTTCCTTTTAAAAAAATACGTATTGATTCTTTTATCCAACTATCTTATTGTCCCTCTTAGGAAAACATGACATTCCCATTTTACAGAACTAGAAATGAGAGAAATTACATGACATTCCCAAGGTCACACATTAAAGCAGTGTAGTAGCTGAAAAATTAAGTGTATGGTGCTAACTTCTTTTACCTCTTCAAGGTTTTCCAGGCAGGGAACTTTGAATGTCACCTTTCTATTTTTTTAAATCTGCACAATCAGTTTTTGTTGTTTTATTTTATGCACAGAAATGGCTCTCACCCTATTAATATTTTACTATTTAGAGTAAATTTTTCAGTATTGTTGCAGTAAGATCAGTTAGTTTAAAACATACAGGAACCCAGAAGTTATCCTAATTTTTATTTTTCTAGAACAGAAATATAAATTGGGACTTTATGTTCAGATTTAATCCCATAATCCTCAAATAAAGGCTTTTATATATACTTATTAAAATTGAAGGGCTTTCATGGTATTTTTACTGGTCACAGGAAATAATGTTCATCTAAACCTTACTATGGGTGTTTCTGTCATATAGAAAGTGAAACTAAGTGGGAAAAAAGTTACTTATTTTTGGAGATGATTGAACAGCCATGGTTCTAAGCATTGGTATAAATGAGGCATGATGTCTTCCCTATAGCAGCTTGTCTGAGCCTAAGAGCTCACTCAGTACGCTGCCCAAGAAGAAAAGGGCACAAGTGAGCTTTCCACATGGCCAGAATTTTAGGAATTAAAAACATAGATGAGGAACTCTAAAAACCTATTTTAACTGCATGTGTGCTGTTTGCTTAACAGCCAGAAGATAGAATTTTTAGCCAAATGCTTTTATAATAAAATATAATTTAGGTACTTCTCAGTGTATGTGTGTGCAGGTAAATTCTTAGAGCAACGTCGGTGGAAAAGTTACTTGAGTAGATTCTAGCAGTTTTGAAGATAAACTTAACCTATGATCATTTATTCATGACGCCTTTGTGTGTCTATTTTCAGGGCCCTGGGTTCAAGGGTAGCAATAGAAAAATGAATAAAAACCAGTGACTGCCTTTAGGAGCTTACAGGCTATTGGGGGCACTGAAGTAAACAGTAACAGTAGGATCCAGCGAATGCTGTGGTGAGGCATAGGCAAAACCCTGCAGAAGCACAAAGATGGGGGCAGGGAACAAGCTGACTTGGGAATGCTTTACAGAGGAGGTGACATTGAATGGGTCTTAAAGTACAGGTAGAGTTCCCAGGCAGAGAAAAGGGGAAAGTGCTCAGAGGGTTCAGGGAGGATGAGAAGACAAGGTTAAGTGGTGGAGGAAGAACTGAGATCCAAGTGGATGGAAGGGAGATGAGGAGGTAAAGACAGTGCAGCTGTTTTTTTGTTTTTGTTTTTTTTTTTAAGAATATGAAAAGGAAGGAAGAGGAATGGGGCAGGAGATTGGGCATGGAGAGGGAAGTGTTTCGGTATTTTGTTTTTGTTTGCAAAGAGCTGGTGTAAAGTCTCTCAGACTTACTAGCCTCACGAGAGCACTGGACATGTGTTTTCTGCTCTGGATTATCTGGAACTACATTATTCACACTGGATGGTTTCCTCATCTATTTTTCTGTAAGTCTGCTTTGGGTCGAGGCCTTATATCCTATGGGAAACCATTTCTTGCCTATGGTAGGGGAGGAGCCTGTCTAAAGAGGATTCCTGCTGTACCTTCCCTGAGCATTTATTTATCTGCTGCTTCCAGAGCCTCCTGAGATTCTGCTTTGGCACCTCCAGCATTTGGCTTCTGCTCAGGTAGGCTCTTCCATAACAAATCAGGCCTGGCCTCTTTCTCTCTCCTTACTTGTTGTATTGTACCCTCCAAAGTGCTGCTATGTGGCTATTCAGCAGTTACTTCAAAGTCTGTCACAGACCACAGATCGCAAGTCTGTGATGTTTTAAGTTTGCAGTGTCTTCAGGTTCAAAGCAGGATTGGGTCTGTCTGTCTGTCTACATACATATCCCCTCAACTACATATTGGCCTGGAAATGTAGGTTATGAAATCTGTGCTCCAGAAGTGTGGGTTACAGGTCATTTAAATGGTCAGATCATAGCCCCACTGGGCCTCAGTTGCTCATTTGTTGATATGCAGTTATTTTTCTCAAACTTAAAAGTCTGTCAGCTCCTCGAAGGCAGAGACCACTTCTTTGATTTCAACATCCCCAGACCAGTGTAATGCCTCATGCGTAGTTAGGATACCCAAGTGGTGTCTGGATGAAGAAACTTCAAAAATCTGAACTTAATTTTGTTGATTTTATCAGCCTATTAATAGAAACTGTACCCATTTTAATACAGCTGGGCTAAATTTAAATTGTTTTTCAATCATAGAATTTTGGAACTAGAAGCAAATCTATCACTTGATCCTAGCATGTAGTAGATGCTCAGGAAATGTTTGTTCCTGTCCTGTGTATTTCTGGTCTGAGTGAATGGCACCACTTGCTACCACTGTCCATTAGAATCATTCTGGATTTCCCTCTTTGCTTTGCCCCCCATGCATTGAGTTCTGAGATTCTACTTCCTAAACATGTCTCCTCCATTAATCCTCATCATCACTGCCCACATACTGGCTGCCTTCATTTTTAGGTCATTAAGTGATCATGTACCTGGAGACATTTTCAGTTGTCTCTTTACCTGTCCCCCAGCTCTAGTCTTGCCCTAACAGGTTGGTCTTCACTTTGCTACCAGAGTGGTTTGTGTAACTGTCATCTCTGATTGCCATTCCCCTGCTCAGGATTCTTCTTTGGCTTCTTTTTTTTTTAAAGATTTTATTTATTTATTTATTTGAGAGAGAGAGCACATACACATGAGTTGGGGGTGGGGAGGGAGGCAAATGAAGAGGGAGAGGCAGACTCCCCACTGAGCAGGGAGCCCCACGCAATGCAGGGCTCACGCTCCATCCCAGGACCTTGGGATCATGACCTGACCTGAAGGCAGACGCTTAATTGACTGAGCCACTCAGGTACCCCCTTCTTAGTGGCAGCTTTCATTTGTTCATTTAATAATATGTATCTATATATTTTGGGTAGATGCTTTACTCAGTCGGCCCTAGGTTACAGAGTGGAATAAAATGAACATGGGCCTTACACAGACTGAAGTTATCATTTAGTTGAGTGGGGACACAGATTATTACTCATGTAACTATATAACTGCAGTTGTGATAATGGCTCTGCTGGGAAAGGAATGGCGCTGTGAGAGGGCATGGGAGCTGGTGTGCAGGTATGTGGGGAGGGGAAGGACATACTCAGGAGGGTGACCTTTCAGCTGGGCCCTGAAGCCCTCTGGTAAGGGCTTGTCAGACCCAAGGAACTGCAGCTGATTTGCTTGGAATACAAGACCCTTGGGGTATCTGGCCCCTGCCTACCTGTCTGATCTCATCTCCTATGCTCTATATGTATTATTGTCCCAGTCACACTAAGCTCTCTCAGGTCTCTTTTCTGAAAAGCCTCTTCCCCATCATTGCCAATTTCAATTCGTAGCTCAAATAAGAAAATGAATTTCTCTGAGATGCCTCCTATGAACTCCCCAACGTAGGTTTTGGGGAAAGAACACCTCTTATAGCATATCTGTCCCTATAAGAGATTATACAGACCTTGTGGCAGGGATCTTCCTAGTATGTCTAGTAGAGGCATTTAGGGGCAGCTTGATGGGCCTATTAGGGGATATCAGTGTAAGGTGGGAAACTAAGTATATACCCCCCTCAAATATCAGACTGTCGTGGGAGGAAGGCCAGTTCTGAAAAGTTGGGGGGGAAAACGGTGGATGATATTGAGCCTACTCGCATCTTGCTAATATATATTATCCCACTTAGCCTTCATAATAACTGTCTAAGGTGGTGATTATCTTTGTTTTATAGATTAGGATGTGCCTATTTGTAGAAGTTGAGTCACTTGCTGGGCTCCAGGTTCTGTGGTACTCTTCCTACTGCGCTATGATGCTGTGGCTCATGTTTGCTGAATAAATGAATTTTGATCATTTGAAAGTGCACTTCTATGGTGAGGATAATAAGAAAGGTTGACCCTGTGGTAGTTTGAAATGCTGAATCTTAGGATGCTCTCCCAGCTCCTCTCTGATGTTCCCTCCCCCTCTGTATACACACCTCTTAGGCCATTATATTGTCTTTATATTGCGTAGCTAGGGGAAAATGTTCGAATAATAAATTGAACTGGATTTAATACATATTCATCCATGTTGGCTTTTCTTTATTAGAGAAATTACATTTTAGATAATGTAAGTTTTACTTTTATAGTATAACTTACTTAGATAAAGTTCATTTCAGACTTAGGTCGGGATACTAACAAGTATTCGTGGAGAGAGTATGAAACTAGAACGTACTGTATTTATGGATCTCTTTTTAAAATAGTCATAATATTCTAGCCTTTTAGTTAGCAGTGGACAAAAGCAGAGCAATTGAATTTAAAAATAATGTTTAGCTTCCTGTTTTAGTTCATTTTCTACAGGTGAAACAGTTCTCTCTTTATTGGCATAAAGTATTATGAGGGCTACTGAAGAAATTTGGAATGAGAATATTCATATAGTCTCAGTTCCAGGGCTTGATTTTGTCCTTTGCGCTCCTATTTTATATGTATTTGCTAATCCTCTTATGAAGGAAAATGCTTTTTTGGAAACAAATGGAGAGAATGTAATTTGCAAAGTATATTAAAACTGCAGTGTGGGAAAGGATACAATTTTTAAGCAGAAAATAGAACCTCCCTAAATTTATCTGAATTACTTGCTTGGTGTTGGCTGTTCTGTGCCACTGGCTGTTCTTGCCATCACACAATTGTATGTAAGCTCTAAGGTGAAGTTATTTTTAAGGTGCCGTTCCATTTTTACGTGATCAGTAAATATCTCAGTCTGTCTTTTGACTAGTTATTTGCCTGTAACTTTCTTTCTTAAAAATCAGTTTCAAAAAACCTTTAATGGAATTGTTTGTTAATAATGTTTATTAAGTGGTGCTAGGGAACTTCCTCCATTTAATTGATTGCTGGGCTAGGTAACTAGCATAGCATATCAGCATTGGAAGAACACAAAAATTGTCAAAATTGATTTATTTTAGTGCTATTTCCCTGGGAACTAGAAGGGCCTAGGTAAACGGGAGGCATTGTATTGTTGCACGAAAAAATGGAGGGCCCAGGAATCGGTGGGACCTGGAGTCCAGCCCAGGCAGCTCTTAGCTAGGTGTAGGACTGGGGCAAAGGAAGTCCTTATCCTCTTTGGCCCTGCTTTCTCATCTGTGAAATGGGTATGATATTTCCATTATATTGCTGGTGGTGTGGAATAAGTGATGAATCAAATGTGGAGTTCAGTACTGACATAGATTGCCAGTTATTACATTGTTTACCCTTTTTGAGACCTGCATTAAAACAAAACTGGAATTCTAAAATGAACAGTTGTGGCAGTGAAAGACATTTTTAAAAAAATTTCAAGTGAGACAGTCAGTTGTGGTTTTGCTATAGGACTGGACTCATTTCTATATACACCTATTTAGGTTTGTAGTAGGTTTTTAGGAAAGTTGTATGGGTGATAGATCTAATCTAAGTCAAAACAAAAATTGGTGTTTTATGGAACTTTAAAGTGGACAGCGAACTTTTAAAATTGGTTTAAATTCTCTAATTACCTTATTTCTATGTTGCTTTCATGTTAGTACCTAAAGAGTTTTCCTCTTCTGTTTAGACCTCTTAGCAGCTCTGTGATTAGAAGCTGCTTCTGTGCATTTTTAACTCTTTAATGACACTTTAATTAAACTTAAGTATAATTCAAAGATAGATAAGTGATGAATTGAGTATGGCAAGTTTTCCATTAGTTCTGAGAAAGTAAGAGTCCATTATAGTTGCCTAGATGGTAAGCCATTGGGTGTTTTTCAGGATCAGCCTTCTTAACCCTACTAACTTATCTCACATCTACCCCAAATCATAACTTCACCCAAACTGATGGTTTCCTTTCTGAAGCCAGCCAGCCATGTGCATGCTCTGCTGCCCCTGTTTCCCCCACTTTCAGGAATGGTGTTCCACTGCTCCCTCTTGAAGGGTAAGCTCTGGTCTATGGGCTGCCCTGTCCTTGGGGATCCTGCCTTCTTAGTGTCCTCTACTCTTCCTTTGGCACACCTTACCCAGGCTAACCTGTGTAGTTATTTATCTTTTTACATGTAGATAGCTTATTTGTAAGGTTATAATGGACAGAGACTGTGTTGTATTCTACACAGTTAGGGCTCAAATATTTGCTAATGAAAATAGACTTTGTGTTCCTCTTCCTTCCTCAGCCTGAAGAATTGCATACCTTGTCCCTCAGGGAAGCAAAATATTTCCTTGAATATGTCTTGTTTATTAAGATGACATAAGTAGGTTTTAGACAATATATTTTTAGGGAAATTAGTCTTTTCATAGATCTCAGTGGAAAAGGAAACTGAAAATTATGTACAAAAAGTCAAAATTTTAATAAACTATCTTTTTTAGATTATAAAAGCAGCACACATTCATTGCCAAAAATTTGAAGAGAAAAGCATAAAGAGAAAAAAATTCTATAATCTTACCAACTTAACATTTAGGTATTTTTAAAATATATATGCAGACAAATTACATGCTTTAAAAAAAAAATTGAGATCGTGCCATGAAATTTGGTATATGAATTTTTTTAACTTAACATTTTATTGTGAGAATTTCCCCATCAGATTAAAAAGCCTCAAAATATGACTGTATAGTGTTAATGTTAGGTGTACTTTGATTTAATTGTTTTCTTATTGCAGACCTTTAGATTATTTCTAATTTTTTGAATATGTAAATATCACTGAATTGTTGACTATAAAAATTTTTAACATCTTTATTTCTTTAAGACATAATCTAGTAGTGAGATTATTAAATCAAAGATAGTAATTATTTTTTTTTAAATTTTTTTTTAGATTTTATTTATTTATTTGACAGAGAGAGGGAACACAAGCAGGGGCAGTGGGAGAGGGAGAAGCAGGCTTCCCGCTGAGCAGGGAGCCCGATGTGGGGCTCGATCCCAGGACCCTGGGATCATGACCTGAGCCGAAGGCAGACGCTTAACGACTGAGCCACCCAGGCGCCACCAAAGATAGTAATTATTTTAAGGCTCTTGATATATGTATTGCCACATTGCTTTTCAGAAATTTCAGAAATAAAATAATTTGCAGTCTTAATATAAGAGAATCTCAAATGAGTTAGTCTTTTAAGTCAAAGTCAGTGTAATGTTAGGTACCAGTATTTTTGTTTATGGGTTAGTTTATTTTTTTCTGTTCCAGTATTCTTTTTTGACCATTTTTTAATGACCATTTTCATCACAATATCAGCAGGGAAAGAAAAAGATGACAGAGAGTGAAAATGCGTTTTGATAGGATTAATAAAAGTTTGGAAGAAGATTTAGATGATTAAGTTTTTAAATTCTCCAAACTTCCAACTTATATTGTCTTCCTGGCAACAAGGAGTAATTGCGGTTAGTTTTATGTATTTTGGAGTAACTTCTACATACCAGCTTTTGCTTAAGTCATTATTTATTATGTGAGCGCTTTATACCAGGGCTGTCACCAAAACTGGTGACACACTTAGCATTTTCCATCATTTTAGCAAGAGGCAGATTCTGTTTAGGAATTCAAACTTATTATCTGCACTGCTAGTCCAGGTTTTGTGGCTTGGATGTTAACCCCTTTTGCTTTACAAATAGTACTACTCTACATCAGTTAATAAATCGCCTGACTCCTGGATACATTAAAATTCTGTGATAGATCCTGGAACATGGCTTGTTTCACTTAGAGAAAATAAAGATGACGTAAACCAATGCTTCATGAGATCGATCTGCACTGGTGACCCAGTCCCTGCCTGGAGAGCCGTGCAGTCCTTTCAGCCTGCCATTCCTGGTCACCTCAGTTGCCCCCAGTCCATTAAAATTGACCGCTTGGAAGAAAACTTATAGAACATACTTCAGGAGGCAGTTACCTTCCCTTGGAAAATACTTTCCTAGACATTTGGAGGTACAGTTTTACCTCTTCGGACATTTCTCATAATAAATAATTTAATCTTTTAATTTGTAGTTCCCATCTTGAGTCCACCCAGTGAGTGCAGCCTGATAACCACATAATCTCCGTGATAACCACATGGTAATATTCAGCCCATCCGGTGAAAAACTCTGGATCCTTCCATAACTTAGGACCTCTTGACCTATTTGTGGTTTCGTCATCTTTGATTTATGGCTTATATTGGTAACTCCCAGGGGAAGGAGTGCTGTTCTAGAAATGTGGAATATTGTTTATTTTGGATAGAGGGAGGAGCAGTGGCAACTGCATGTAGGATTGTGTTCATTTTGCTTGACCAGGAGGTTGTTGATACTCTCAGAGGATTTAGTCTCCTGTCTTCCTGTCAGCCTATGGGTATATTTGAAATTTTAGCAGTAAGATTGGGGTGGTAGAATTCATTGGGAGAGTGTTCGTTCCTTTACTTCCATTAGTTTTTCTATAAACATGCAGTTTAGTCTAGTATTTTCCATGAGTAAAAATTACAGTTTTCATTTTTGGTATTTGTAAAAGATACCAGATAATTTCCATATGTAGGAAACTTAAACGCAGTTTTAGTGTGGTTTTGCACAAACTCATTTTTCAGTTATCTGTATTAGAGGGAGAGCATTGGCACAGATATTTTTTTTTAAAGCACTTAATTGGGGGGGGAAGTTTTTGCATATTTAAATATTGGTGGTCTGATTTTAGGAAATTTATAATATCCTCAATAAAATGTAGAGAAACACATGGCCCTTTTTGTTCCACTCCTCTACTTTCTCATGCCAGTGGATTGGCCATGTAGAGCTACCTTTGTTTGGTGTGCTATTTTGTCCTCCCCTAGAGGTGTGAGTAGGGGACATTTGTTTGATATATAGACCACACTGCAGTGGTGATGATGTCAGTGAAAGTCTAAGTGAATTTGGACAAGAATAACAGGGTGATTTCCAAATTGACAGTAGATTTAATCGAGGCTGGTCTACAACTGTTTTCAGCAGCTTGCAAAATGTGTGTAGGGCCACCCACACTTCCTTCCTCTTCTCCAGCCACACCCACACACTTCAGTTTGCTTCTCTCTTTAGTTGGGAGAACATCAGTATATTCTTGCAACATATACTGGTGGTGGTTTCTCAAACATGAATTTCCATATTATAAACACTTTTGACTAGTTGGCCTATTTCATTTAGGTCCAGCCCAGTTATATGCATGTGTGAACATATGCTAAATAAGATTGCTTTAGAATAGCCTAATTTAGTGGTTTTGCTGTTTTTAAAGATGGCATCTTTGTTATGTGTCATTAAAAATACCGATTTACAAGAACTCAGTGTGTAGGAAAATGTTCATTATATAAAAAGGAGGAAAAAGTCATCTCAAACTTCATATACAGTATCTTAGCTTTGTAAAGAAATATACGTATGGGGTGCCTGGGTGGCTTAGTCGTTAAGCGTCTGCTTTCGGCTCAGGTCATGATCCCAGCCAGGGTCCTGGGATCAAGCCCCGTATCGGGCTCCCTGCTCCCCAGGAAGCCTGCTTCTCCCTCTGCTGCTCCCCCTGCTTGTGTTCCCTCTCTCACTGTGTCTCTCTGTCAAATAAATCAATAAAATCTTAAAAAAAAAAAATAGAAACGTAGGTATAAAGGATGTATACTAATAGCTAAAGAGAGGACATCTTAGATGAAATTACGGGTGATTCCCCACCCCACCCCCCTGTATTGTGCTTTCCTGCATTTTCCAGATTTTCTAAAGTGAATTTGTATCAACTTTTTTTGTAGAGAAAACACTTTTAAAGTGTTTGTAAACCTCTTTTCCTTCTCTCTGTGACTGTGTCTGTCTATATTCCATTTTATAAAAAAATTTATGTCTGGGCATATATGTAGAAAATAATTGGGAAGGCTGTGTACCAAACTGTTAACAGAGATTGTCACAGAGGGTAGAATAATGGATGATTTGTAAAAAAAAAAAAAATTCTTTTTACCAGTTTATGTGTTCTAATTGTTTATTTTCTTCTATTGTACAGGTATTTCATAACTTCATAATAGAAGCAAAATACTAAAACAAAGGAAAGTGATATGTCAAGTGAAAAACAGGCTATAAGATATAAAGTTACGTATAGAATGATCACTCCTTTGTAAAACAAAATAAGGAAGAAGCTGTATATAAGTATTTGCAGAAAGATCGCTAAAATATTGATAGTGCTTACCTTCAGGGGTAGGACTGTGGGATGCCTTTTTATTCTTTCTACTTCCTAGTCTGTATTTTCCAGATTTTCTGTAAGAATATATTACTTTTAGGGGGAAAAAATGTAAAGGAGCATTTAATTCTTTTTGAAAAGGTAGATTTGAAAGAAAGTCATCTTGGTATCATTTTAAAAACAAATACTTAGATTTTGTGGGATGTTTTATTGAAAAATCATCAGACTTTCATGCCCAACTAGAGCTACTATTTTCTTTATATTATAGTCGTACATCAGTCATTTTCAATTTGATACATTTTAGGAAACTGAACAGCTCAGTGAATTCATTCTCTTGAAGTAGGGTGGAAGAATTTCTACTCAGATGAGGGAGAATACCATCATTTTAACAATGATGGTGGTGGTAGCTAGTGTTTCTTGCTTACTCTGTGCCAGGCTTCATTCTAAACACTTTTCCTATACTAACTCATTCAGTTCTCACCACAACCTATGAAGTTGTACTCTTACTATTAATATTTTCTAATGAGGAAACTGATCATAGAGAGAGGTCAGGTTTTGCTGAGGTCCTGTGGCCAGTGGTAGGTGAGGTCAGATTCAGATACAGTCGCTGGCGCTCAGACCCAGTGCTGAGCCACGCTGCCTGCCTTGCCTAGGGACTGGCTGGTGGAAAGAGAAGCAAGCAAGGGTAATGTCAGGAGCTACCATATCCCACTTGGAGCTGAAGGAGCAGGTAGCATTCCAGGGTTCACATGTCTCTAGAGGTGGGCCTGTGCCCATGACCTTGCTGGCGCTATTTATGAGCTTCATGATTACCTGGATGCTTACCTTTAGTGTGTTGTGTAAATTGCTTTGGCCTAGTGTGAATGTTTAGGCCTTTCAGTATTTGTGGGATATTTTAGTGTTATGGAAAGGACTGTAAGGCCACCTCAGCCAAGGACTCTTACCATGCTACAGACTTTGATGTCAGTGATCCGTTCACATTCTCTGTGTTCATAGTGATAGTTTCTTTTTTACTATCGAATGGAAAGCCTCTGGTGTGAAGGTGTTTTATGTGTTCCCAGATGCTGGCATGGTAATTGATTTCTGCTGGCCTGCTAGAAGATCATGTGTTGTAAAGGGTGCCCTCCCTGGCTGTGGGAGTGAGTGTTTCATGAGCCGTCAAGGGTTCCTGCAGGCAAGCTGGGCTTGGAAACCAGGCTGGGCAGGATTGGAGCTGCCCACCGCTGCTGATTGGGCAAGTCAAGCCTCATTGTGCCTAGCTTGCATGCTCTTGGTGATGATCCATGAAATGTGGATTTGGTGCCTCTTACAACCCAGGAAGCATTTAGAAAATGGCGAATCGTCTGTTCGTGATTATTATTTCCTCCTCCTCCTAGCGGAAAAATCTGTCTGACCGGGCTACCTGGGAACAGTCTCTGTGTATCTGTTACTGTTAAATTCCTGTTCACTCAAGATCCTCTGAATGGGTTTTAATTCACATAGGGCATGGGAGAGGAGACTGGGTCACTAAGGACAAATTTGCCATTTTTATATGTTTGTCTGGATATTTGGACTTTAAGCAAAGTTAAATAGAACTAAACTAAAATTTCCTCCTGTATTTTCTTTTAGGAAAAAGAAGCTGCTAACGAAACCGTGGTAACAAGGATTATTCAGTATGCGGTTTGCTGGGTATGTGCTGGAGCCATTACAGAGTTACCTGCACTTTTTTTTTTTTTTAAAGATTTTATTTATTTATTTGAGAGAGAGAATGAGATAGAGAGAGCATGAGAGTGGGGAGGGTCAGGGGGAGAAGCAGACTCCCTGCTGAGCAGGGAGCCCGATGCGGGACTCGATCCCAGGACTCCAGAATCATGACCTGAGCCGAAGGCAGTCGCTTAACCAACTGAGCCACCCAGGCGCCCCTCACCTGCACTTTATATAAGCCACATCTTCACATTTGGCATTGATGTTCAGAATGACTTTTGGTCACTGGAAGATCCTCAGAGATCAAAAAACAATTTAGTTATTTCCTATGCTAACACAAAATGCACTTGATGGTAGGATTGCACAGTGGGCTAGTACTTAAAAAGATGTTCACTAACAAGGTTATTTTTCCTTCCAACCTTCAGTTAATCATAATGTCCTGTTTTTAGGTATATAATTATAGTTCTATAGACGCTGGAAAGAGATATGTGTACAAAACAAAGGACAAAAAGAGTAAATTTCTTGATAGTTAAAGTGATTATTATTTCACTCCAGGGTAGTCTCATTGTGAAGAGACCTTATTAGATTCTTTCCCATGAACTCACTAGTAGATTAAAAACTGTTTTCATTGTATCTTTTTGCTGGTACTGTTCTGGGAAGAGAAACCTCAAAGTGTTAGTTGTGATTGTTTCTGGGTGTTGGAGACCCTAAAAAAAGACTTTCCTTCCTCATCTATCTACACATTTGTTACTTTCGTAATAAGGCAAATTAAAACTGGGAAAACCTAATTAATTTAATTAAAATTTAATTAAATTCAGATTTATTTCTAAAATCGGGTTTATATGCCACTTTATAAGAATATATCTAAACTAAAGTGATAGATGAAAAAAACAAATAGGGGCACCTGGGTGGCTCAGTCATTAAGTGTCTGCCTTCGGCTCAGGTTGTGATCCCGGGGTCCTGGGATCGAGCCCCGCATCGGGCTTCCTGCTCAGCGGGAAGCCTGCTTCTCTCTCTCTCTCTCCCTCTGTCAAATAAATAAAATCTTTTAAAAAAACAAACAGACAACAAAAGCCACAAATATTGTATAACTTGGGGGTGGCCTGAAATTGTTTTGAAAGCTTAAGTTGCATTTACAAGCTTGTACAATAGAAACATAGACTCAGGTAGAATTTTAAGGATAATTACTGCCCTTATAATTAATCAAAATTAGAGATTTAAAGATAGTTTTCTGCCCCCTGGAGTTAGCTTAGAGTTTCTATTTTTGAAAATTAAATATGCCCAAATTAAACTTTCTTTTGGGGAACTACTGTCCAATTAAAGCAAGATCTTTTCACTCAGATTTCCCTGTTAATCTTGCCATTAAAATTAATAGCTCAGATGACATGATAATATGGAAGAAATTTGCTTTTTCTCCAACACCTGTACATATTACTGGTTTCTTATTTTAAAAATCTTTATAGAAACAGGATTAACTTAGTTTGGTTTTGAAATTAGTTTTTAGAAACGTGTAGCATAGTTGTTAAAAGCAGAGACTTTGAGGTCAGGTAGCCCTGGGTTCAAATCCTAGCTCTTTTACACACTGGCCTGGTAGCCAACGACAAGTGACTTACCATTTCTGTGCCTCAGAATGGGGCTAATAATCCCTATTTCTGAGGGCAGTTGTAAGGATTAAATGAGGATGACATAAAGCATTTGGTATATGAGTGACATATTATACTTCCTCAGTGAATGGTAGTTTATATTTGTAGTAATTACTAAAATATAAAAAAATTAAACATATTAACATTGGCTTTTTAAGCTTTTTCTCTCTCTGTGTATATATATTGTATCCCAGATATGTGTTTCAGATCATTTCATTTTGTATGTGAGAATGACTTTATTCCTCTTTTATAGTTGGTACTTTAACTAACCAGATATTATCCTAAATGTAACATCATTTAGAGTGCTTAAATGTTTATAAAGAAGGTGAGCTTTGAAATAAGAATTCAGTTTTAATCTTAGTAGCACTTGGATTCATTCTGCACAAATATGTATCGTAGGCTTTTTTTTTTTATTTTTTAAATTTTTTTAAGAGATTTTATTTATTTGACAGAGACAGACAGCGAGAGAGGGAACACAAGCAGGGGGAGTGGGAGAGGGAGAAGCAGGCTTCTTGCTGAGCAGGGAGCCCCATGCGGGGCTCGATCCCAGGACCCTGGGATCATGACCTGAGCGGAAGGCAGATGCTTAACAACTGAGCCACCCAGGTGCCCATATAGTAGGCTTTTAATAAATGTTAGCTTTTCTTTGGTTCTTTTAAGCAAAAATGAGATTTAAAGAAATGTAATGCTAGAGCTTTAAAATAAAAAAATGACCTCATTTTATGTACAGTTTACTTTTTTTGGATATTTTCATCTAAGTGGGAGTAGATAATGTAAGTACTATTCTTAATAAAACAACTGGAAACATGCAGTAGAAAAGGTTTCACAGAAGGGAGGAGTATGCACACAGGACAGAGCTAGTCTTGGGAGATGGCTGTATTCCTCGTTGGATTTTGCTATAATTCTGTTAAATTTTGGTCAGAAAAAATAATGGGAATTGAATTTGTGAGATTTAAAGTGATATCTTAATTTGTATAATTTTATACATTGGTTTTTCTGAGGGTCATTTATAAGAGCCTGTTTCTGTATTTAGAGTTCATAAAGGTTTAGAATTTTAAATGCCATGTGAGATACGGTCTTTAAAACCAAATGGTCCTTAAGATGGTTTAAGAATGCATGGTTGTTCATTGTTGAAATATAATCAGATCATGGTGGGTTGTTTGAGAGTTGGAAAACTGTAATAAAGATAAGCATAACTGAGAAGTACAAAGAGTGAGTACCAGTCAGTTGGCAAACATTAAGCACCTACTGCGTGCTTAGCTAGGCACTAGTGTGACAAGAAGAGCAATAATCGCCTTGTAAACATATTGAAAAGAAGTTGAATTTCAAAATTTAATAAACTGTTGATTACCTGTATATGTTAAACACTGTTCAAGGGATGGTAGAAGGGAAAAAAAAATAGAACCTTAGAGTCCTCAGAACTTCGCAGTCTTAGGGATGAGGATGGCATATACAAAAACTTATAGAATAAGTCCATACTGGTGTCCCGAGCTGCTGTTGGAGATACGGAGTAGGGAAGGTAATTCCAGCTGGGAGAGTTAGAGGAGGCCTCACTAAAGGGATCTGTTTGTGCTTACAGGAAATAGTGCTAGCTTTGGAATAACAGGAAAAGGTTGTTGTGTTTCTGTCCAAATGTTTATTCCATTTTCCCTTTTTTGTCAGTTCTTTCCTTGTTTTTTAAGACACTAAATGAAATTACTTTTGCAAGATGGTTTTTTTTAAACAGTTTATCAAACTTGCCAGTTTCCTTATTTCTGACATCACCAAAAACTTGTTTCAACTAATTTTTTTCATTTAAATTCGCAGCCTTTGTAACATAAACCGAAAATACATATATAGATGGTTATAAATGGCCCTTACTCATTTTATATCTCTATTTACTTCAAGCTTCTATTAAAACTTAAAAAAAAAAAGAGAGAAAGCTGTAAGAGAAAAAGCTACAGAAACTTAATTTTGTTTCTCCTCTTCTTTTGTAGATGTCCATGGCAACATTGAAAATGAATTCCTTATTTTCACCAGATACTCTTATATGAGAAGATCCATTCAAACAGTCTAGATATTTTTCCTTCTGTTGGACCAGCATGGCAGGATTCAAGCGAGGGTATGATGGAAAGATTGCTGGATTATATGATCTGGATAAAACCTTGGGTCGAGGTCATTTTGCAGTGGTTAAACTTGCCAGGCATGTCTTTACAGGTGAAAAAGTAGCAGTAAAAGTTATTGACAAGACAAAATTGGACACTTTAGCCACTGGTCATCTTTTCCAAGAAGTGAGATGCATGAAACTAGTGCAGCATCCCAACATCGTACGCCTTTATGAAGTTATTGACACCCAGACCAAACTATATCTTATTCTAGAACTTGGGGATGGAGGAGATATGTTCGATTACATAATGAAACACGAAGAGGGACTTAATGAAGATTTGGCTAAGAAGTACTTTGCTCAGATTGTTCATGCCATATCTTACTGCCATAAACTCCATGTGGTTCACAGAGACTTAAAACCAGAGAATGTGGTCTTCTTTGAAAAACAAGGTCTTGTAAAGTTGACAGACTTTGGTTTCAGCAACAAATTTCAACCAGGGAAGAAGCTCACTACAAGCTGTGGATCTCTTGCATATTCTGCTCCAGAAATTCTGCTTGGTGATGAGTATGATGCACCCGCAGTAGGTAGGTAACCTTTTTCCAGTATTTGCCCACTTGAGTTCCACCAGCTAGAGTGTAGTTGGTCAAATTGGTGGTTGTTTATCTGAAAATAATTTCTTAAGGTACGTTATTAAATGTGTCTTAATTAACAGATTTGCTTTCATGAATGCCATATATTCCTAAAGTTGGCAGTTTGTTTTACCCTTTAGATGGCAAATGTTTAAAGTATATTTCAGCACAAAGAAAAATGAGTAAGTTATCATTTAAGGTAACCATCATCTACTCATTGTAATTCTTTTGAAGGTCTGAGTACATTTCCTATCTTCTTAAGATTCTTCTGGTAGTGCCCCTAGTCAGCCTCTTCCTGTGCATATCCTTTAACAGTCATTGAGACTCATGTTGGAAAGGTACTATGAATATTACAATACATTATGAAGAATTTGGGCATGGGAATCGTTTATTAATTGTGACGTTGAAGAGTGCACTTGATCTCTCTGCTTTATTTCCTCATCCATGGAATAGAATTGGATCAGATAGAGGTATCGCATCCTATGTTATCATGTTTACCATCCACAGAGACCTGTGTGGCTCTTACTGTCCACCTCATTGTACGGGACAGGTAATTGACATACAGACATCACTATATGGTGGATTCCAGAATCTTGGTAGCCCTGAGCATTCCCAACTACCCTCTCTTCACTCCAACACATTATGTGTTCTCTCTTGTCATGAGTTATCTACTTGGGGTGGAAGTGTTTACTGCTTTTCAGCTTATGTCAACTTTGTCCCTTGGGATCATATCTGTTTTGAAGGTCATATGGGAATTTCTATATAATTTTTAAGGATTTGCTAAGTTGAATGTATGGTCAGCTTTTACAGTTTTTAGTTTAATCTTGGAACAGTATGCCCTAATACTACATGTATATGATGTCATACTTCATAGATAGGAGTCTTCTGTTTGTCTTCTGATCATTTGAAATGCATGTTACAAGAAGAGGAAAGATACACATTGAAAAGCACATTGAAGAGTGCTGATTTTTATACTGAATATTCTGTACACCAAGACACTGCTTTTCATGTTAGACTATGTTCTGGAAAAGAAAGGGTTATTGAATGGTTCCTGCCCACTACAGATAACAAGGCTTCATCAAAACTTTTCATTAGAATATTTGAGTCAGAGATTTTTGGTGAGTGGAGCAGGCTAGTCAGAAAATGAAGCCAAGAATTAAGAGGAAACAAATGTCTGAACATGAAAATGATGTTCAACCTCACTAATAATCAGGGAAGATAAAACCATGATCAGATACTGTTTCATACTTTTCACATTAGGAAAAACTAAAGTCAGACAAATCTAAGCATAGGTAAGACTATAGATCATTGGGAACTCTTGTCATATGCAGAAGACAATTTGTCAGTGTCTACTAAAGTTAAAGATGTACACGATCCTGAGACCCAGCAGTTCTCTTCCTGTGTACACACCCTAGGGATGGTCTTACTTATGTACACAGATTTTCAAAGAGTGTTTTTAACAGCATTATTGTGTATTCATCAGTAGGGGAATACATTGTTTGATATTCATATGATGGAAATGGTGAAAATTAATGAACTATGTATGTCATCATGGCTAGTGTTCACAAACATAATGTTTAAGGAGAGCAAATTGGTGCGAGTACTTACAGTATTGTAACATTTATATAAATTTTAAAACAGACAAAGCAGTGTTATATTGTTTAGGGGTATGCACATGTAGTAAAGTACTGATGAATGCATGAGGTCAAGATAGTTACTTCTGAAGGGCAGGCATACCTAGAGGGTTTCAGCTGTATTGGTGTTGTTTATTTCCAACTTGGGTGGTGAGTACGTAGGTATTCACTGTAATGCTCTTTTTTTTTTTTTCTTAAGTATTGCCTAATAAAACTTTTTAAAAGTTTTTAAAAAGAAAAAGAAAAGTGTCTGGGAGGATGCTTACTAGTCTGATAAATGGTTGATGAAGTATGAATTGGGTGGAGTTCATGGGTAACTTTTCTTATTTGTATTTATTTCAATTTTGTATAATTGTGTGATTGAGATAAAGAAGTGCTTTAAAAAACAAATGGACAGTTATCTTTCCGCTAGTGTAGTGTTAGTTTATTGTGCCAGAATCAGTGGTTTTTCACAAATATCTAGTAGAATTAGTAGGGACAAAGATTAAAATCTGTTCTTTTATTAAATTACTAGATGTTGCTGTATTAAGCAGCTTTAGTTCAGTTTTATGTGTGTTTTAGAGTGCACTGGTCCTTAACACTGACACTTGGTTCAAGGATTATCTGTTTAATTTTCAAAGAATCAGGTTTTGATTTTATGTATCAGCTGCACTTCTGTTTTCTATGTCATTACTTTTTCTTGCATTGTTACTAATTTTTTTCCAGGATCTTTCAGTTTCCCTTTTCTTTTTTTTCTTTTATTGTCTTGAATTGTCCTAATTTCTCACATTTAAGGCTGTATGTTGCTCTCTCCTGCAATCTCTGGTCACATCCTGGGGATTTCACTCTGTGGTCATTGCTGACGTTTATCTTTACTGTTTTGTTTCTTGTTTAACCCAAAGGTTCTTTTTTCCTTTTTAAATTCTTTTCTTTTTAAATTTTAATTTAATTTATTTTTCCTTTAGGTGTTTGGTTTTTAACTTCTAATTTTAGTACATTGCAGTCAGTAATGTACACTGCAGCCTGATTGGTTTTTGCTTTGGGAAGTATTTAGATTTTCTGTGTGGCTTAATATACAGTGATTTTTGGTGACTATTTCCTGTATGATTAAAATATTTGTATTCTTAGCATATACAAAGTTTTTATACATATTTTAAGGTTGTTAATTATGTATTTTGTTCCTTTGTGTCATGTTTTATTCTGATGTTGTTTTCTGAGAGAATTATGCTATTTCCTACTCTAATCTGAAATTTGTATTTTAATCAACTTTTACTTTATATATGTTATTTTCAAGCTGTGTGAGGTATATAAAGTTTTGTAATTTATTTTACATGAAGGGCTATACCTTTTTTCAATATGAAACTGTGCTTTGTTGCCATGGATTCTATTTTGTCATTTTGTTTTAGGACATATTAGTGTCTTCCCTTAATATTCAGAGTTAATCAATATTTGTATCATTCCCTCTGCCCCACAGACAAGAACTATATATAGTTTGCTTTTACTTCCCTTTTAGTTATAAGATTTTTAATTTGCTTTTATTACTTAATAAATACTTTTTTTCTGGTTCAGTAATGCTTTAAGATCTGATGAAAAATGTGGACATATTTTAAATTGTGTTCTTAAGTATCTTTAATTATTCCTTTCTTTGACCTAACTTCCTGCATGTGAAGAACGTCTCAAAATCCAGTGTGATTTTAAAAGTGACTAGCTGGTCTATCTGAAAAGCATTGCCTTGTCTTGTGAAAAATTAGATTAGTAAAACATAAATTGAGACATTCTTGACTGTTAATTATGTGTGACTTATAGTTGGTGTAATATTGCCAGTTTTTGGAAATCTTGGCATATTCAAGCCAAGAGTTGTGGTTTAACTAGAATCCACATTGAATGTATTTAAGGCAGTCCGTTCCTTGCTCTGATTTAGCGCTGTGAAGAAATATCTCAGCGTGCTCCCTCCTATAAAAGAGTCTCTTAGAGAATTTAGGAAATAGGCAGCCACCAGAACTGTGATTGTAGTAGTATTATGTATATAATATGTTGAAATATTGTCTTTCTGAAAACTTTTAAAAGGATTACTCCTTTCTGTGCAGATTGTGCAGCCTAAGCCGTAATACCTTTGCGATAGAACTTTGAAATAGTCCAAAAGTACATAAATCAGTAATTTTCTCTTTGGTTCATCTGAATCTGCTATTATAGTTTGTTATGAATTGATAACTCCTTGCTTTTATTTCCAGTTTCTTCCAGAAAAACTGTTAATGTGCCGGCTTTTAATGTGCCCAAAATCTGAGTGGGTACAGTTTCATTTCCCTACCATTTATTAGAGACAGATGTCTTAGTAATGCTACCGTGTTTTCCGACTTAAACCTTCTCTTCCCCGAGTCAGACTCTGGTTAAATTTTATATTACTTACTCTTACACAGTTTGCCATTTGGACTGTGGGTCCTGATGGGTTCTAGATTAGAAGACCCTGGTTTGTGTCACAGAGTTTTAGGCCCAAGCGTGGAGTTTGGGATTATACATTTTTAAGGGATGACTTGTGCCTTTTTTATGCATAGGGAAGGAAGTTTGATCTGCTTTAAAGTGTTATCTTGCCTCTTTTATTTAAAAAGATATACAAAAAATCTGCCTGCATGGCATGTGTCTGACATGAGCTGCACTGCAGCCTGGGCCCAGGCAAATGCCTGTGGCTTTCAGTTGTACAGAACTGAAAAACGTATCTATAGAAATGTGGCCCACACCTTCCACAGTCTAGCTGCCAAGTGCATGGTCACATACTCTGAAAGATACCTTTGACAGAGTGTAACATCATTACTTTTCATATAAAAGCAAAAGAAAAAAAATCCTAAACTTTCTGAAGTTTCACATGCCTGTGAGACATGACAGTTATTTCAGAGATCACAGTTAAAAATTGATCTGGCCTGAACCCTGTGTAAATAAAAGCACTTTATGGTATTAGCTCTGTATGCACAGTGTACTGGCTTTACAGTGTAAATGTTGTGTAATTATGTATTTAGGAAACAGCAAAAGTTCTGTGCTTTGAGTAAAATCTTCAGTTTTATAAATAAGCTATTATTGGATTTAATATTTGTCATAAAGATTCTTGAGCATGAAATATTATGGGTAGTGTAATCTATAGGTACCATACAAATGGTTTTTTTAGGCTAACGCAACCATTGATTTTTTAGTGAGAGGCTTGAAAAATGAGATGAAAATGACTTATGTGCTTTCAATGTTTTCCCTACTGCATTTTTAGCTCTGGTGCTTATTGTTCTCACTGTTTTAAGATTCAGATCAAGTGAAATATATGTTGACACTACTTTGAAAAGTATAATTCACTCTACTGATGGTATGGTAAGATCTAAATTGGTGGTTCTTTACTTACCATCTGTAAGTTTCACCTAGAGCGTATTTAAAACCAAGCAAACCTTGCGGGGGAGGGGGGGGCACCCTAGAGATTGTGATTCAGATAATCTTGGTTGAGGCCCTCATCCAAAAGCTTCTGTGAGATTCTGATGGGCATCCAGCCTTGCGTACCTGTGATGTAAAATCCTAGAGTCAAATGTTTTTGGTTATTAGTGGAAAAATAGATTCCTAACATTTTAATTCTAATATTCTTTAAAGAATAAGTGTTCAGAAAAAAATGTTTAAACCTCTTTAGTTTAAAAAATTGAACAAGAACATATATTCTTTTTTGATGTTGATAATTGAGCTTAAATTTCTCTCTGCTCGCCCTCCCCCATTTTAATCACACCCTTTGCTTATTTAGGGATAAGTAAGTGAAACCAAATTTCAGGTCCTTTGGAAATTTTTTCTGATGTTGTTCCAGTGCTTGGAACTTCAGGCTAAACACCCCTTGCCTTTCCTGTTAAGAGGCAAGATACTGTCCTGTTTGCTTTCCACTGTCATGCCTGGAGCTGCTTGTCAGGGTGTCCCTTGGCCTTGTGCCGGTCAGAAGGTTGCCTCACTGCCTCATATAAAACCATTTTTTTCAGAAGATTTATAGCACTTTTGCACTTTTCTAAGGGCTCTTGCTGCTACTAACTAGACTTGGGTTTGGGTTGGTTTTACATGGGCCTTGGTGCTCCTCTTATTCATTTCCTCTCAAAGCCTGTGTGGAAAGACAAAGGTGTGCAGGACTGATAATCATAGGTCCCACTAGAATGAAAACTGGAAGTTACTATTCATTTACTTTTCAGACTAGTGCCCAAGCTCTGAGTCTTTTGGTATTTCATATGAGGAAGTGGGAATTGGGCTGATCAACATGACTATGTGCATCTTTGAAAGAATATAAGAGAAGGAAGGGAGTTTAAAGGCAAGTTTCCTGTCATTTGTATGTGCTGCTATTTTTCAGACGCTGACAGTTACAGGTGAGGGGAGGCCCTGGGGCTCTGGGCAAGAGAAAGTCAGGAATTGTCATGTGGAACAGCTGAAAGAGAGGGGAATTCCTTTGGAGGTGGCAGTATTAGGTAGTCACCACTCATAAGGGGAAAAAATGCTTATCAGTTCCTTTTAAAATTTATATGCGTCTCTCTCCTCTGCTCAGAACACTTTAAAGACTTACATTTCCTTCACAGTCAAAACCCGAGTCCTCATAGCGGCCAACATGGCCCTCAAGATTGGCTTCCTCATTGTCTCCCTCACTTTCTCCTCCCACTCTTTTTTCAGTTGCTTGCTCAGCTCCAACAACGCTGCCTTCTTGCTGTTAGTCACATTCCACATCCAGTCCTGCCTCAGGGCCCTTCTGTCTCCCTTCCCTCTACTTAGACTCTTGCCCACTGCCACCCTCTTGGCCAGGCCCCACCCTCTACTCCAAAGG
Source organism: Neomonachus schauinslandi (assembly GCF_002201575.2). Lineage (NCBI taxonomy): Eukaryota > Metazoa > Chordata > Mammalia > Carnivora > Phocidae > Neomonachus > Neomonachus schauinslandi. The sequence goes on from NC_058403.1 coordinate 153,938,236, forward strand.
TGGAGGGCCCCAGCACTGCCTGTTCTCCCTCCGCACTTGACTCATTTCTGTGGTCTCTGATACTTCCATTTGTGAAATGAGGGTAATAATAGTTCTCGCCTTTAGAATTGTTGAAGGAGTTAGATGAATGAAAACAAGGAAGTACTTAGCATAATGCCAGACAGAGAATCAGTCTTCAGTCAGATATAACTGTCAGCCAGCCCTTTGGAGGGATCACAGAATGCCTTGTGGTGCCAAAGGGTGTTTAAAGATCATGGCCTCATTTTCCTTTTGAGGTGCTGTCTTCTCCTTTGGAAATTTGTCCTCAGGGGAATTTCTGAAATGTTGGCTGCCGTGGGAAAACTGGGAGGAAGGGGCAGGCCCAGGACCTTTGCTCTTGTGTTTTTCTCACACATGTTTTTAGTTGTATTTAACTTTCGGAATGTAGGAAGTAGGTTAACTTCTGAAGTAGGGGTTTTTCTTTGTGTGTGTGTGTTTTGTTTTTTTTTAAAAGATTTTATTTATTCATTCGAGAGAGAGAATGAGATAGAGCATAAGAGTGGGGAGGGTCAGAGGGAGAAGCAGACTCCCCGCTGAGCAGGGAGCCCGATGCGGGACTCTATCCCGGGACTCCAGGATCATGACCTGAGCCGAAGGCAGTCGCTTAACCAACTGAGCCACCCAGGCGCCCGTGTGTGTGTTTTTTTTAATGTTAGATAAAAGCAAAGGAAAGTATTTGATAACTGGTTAGTTTCTTGGAACTTCAGAAGTGCTTTTTAAGCCACTTAAAATAGTTAACTATCTTAATACAGAAATACAGAAGTAAATACAGCCTAGGAAACCTTGAGGGAGTTGAAAACATCAAATTTGCTTGGGTATTTTTTTTTTTTTTGTAGGGAGAAGCATAAACCTGTTGAAGAAAGACTAGTTTGCAAAACAAAAAATCAGTAAGCACAAACTTTTAACACAATAAACTTGGGAACTTGTTAGTCACAATATATATTGCTGGACAGACTCCGAACTCAAACGTTGAGTAAAATCACTAGTATTTTTAAGAACTGGTGAAAACTGTGTTGACATGTAGGTGCTGTGCTCTTGTGCTTGCTCTGAGACAACCTGGTGGGACTTGTTAGTGACACGTCTCCGTTTCTGGGGAAACTGTCCCTCCACATCAGGAAGTTGCCTGTGTGGTCCTGGAGTTGTCATGACTCCCAGAGCAGCCTCTTGGGAAATGCTTTCACAGTCACATTAACATACACAGTAGTGTGGTTTTCTTCTTTCACGGGCTGTGGCTTCTCTCAGTCGGGTCCTCACATGTTTGACGCAGACTTTGGTGGAGAAAGATGGAGGGCAGACATAGAACAGGGTGCCATAGAGCTAAGCCAAGCTCATTATCAGAGATACACTGTGGAACCAGTGCTTCCTTACAACTGTGATTCCAAATACATGTCTTTGCTGTTTTTAAATGTCTTCTTCCCATCATTCTTCATAACCCATTTTCTACCTAACCCACTTTGTCTTTGGAAAACATTGATTTATCTTATGTAGTTTTTATTGATTAGTCTTATGGTGATATCTTTAAAATTGTATCCAGTATGGTGTAGAATAGTACCTAATTTAATATTACAAAATTTTAATTCAATTATTTTAAGCCTTGGAACCTAAGGCCAACATCAGCATTTGTGGCATTGTCTGGTGAGTAGGAGAACAAGACTTGGTGGAGTGAGACCTTCTTTGTAGATACATCTTAAATTCTTCCTGGGGTGCAGCCAGGCATAGAGTAGGTGTACTAGATAAAAATAACAGAGGGGTTGTAGATGGCTAAAAACAGAGGATGATGAGGTACAGGGGACACATGCCCTGATGGCTTTTTCCCTTTGGAATTAGATGGGATGACGGCCAGACCTTGCTCATTTCAGATGGCTCACTTGTTCCCCTTGCTCAATAGTAAGGTCTTTGAGAGAGAGAACTGCGTGTTTATATCTTATCTGTGTCCCATCCCTATCACCTGGTAAACACCACAAGCTCTTAATGTTTGTTTAAATGAGTAAATATTACAGAGACAAACTAAAGAAATGAAAATTTACATTTCTTTAAACTAGTTTACAAAGTATAATTGTGGCCACTCCCCATGGTCCTTCCTGATGTCCTTGCTCATGTTGGAACTCTTTTTCCCTGCTTTCTGTATATATATTAATGCGTCCTGGACTCACCATGAGTCTGATTGAAGCCATGGTTCCTCTCTTCATGGAGAGGCAGAGTTACAGTTTCAGGCATGTTATTACATACGGACCACTGTGAAGCCCTTTTTTGGATCTGACCTTGCAGGCTTGTTGGGCTGAGTAAAAAAAAAAAAGCAGGTGCATAGCTTTGACAGGAAGGATGAACACAGGCAGTTTTGAAATAAGCTTTGGAGCATAAATTATAGGTGAGGAATAGTGTCCTTATTTTTGTGTTTTGGCTACTTGACTCTGACTTTTTGTTTTACACATTTAGATCTCCCATTTTCCTTACTGTGTTTTGAATTCCAGAGTTAAGACTTGGGAAGATTGTAATGGAAAATTGGAGGTAAGCTTATAGACAGGGCTTCTCCCAAAAGGAAGATCAAGTCACTGGGGATATGGTGTGCTTTTTTGTTTTTTAAGGTATTTGGTGTGTTTGATATGTGGTTTTGGGGGGTTTTTTTTTGTAAACCCATTTTATGTTGTTAACAGTTTGTATGTATCGACTATTCACTGACATTAGGAGGTCCTTGTTACAGTTTAAAGAGACTTTAACATAGATTAGGAGCTCCAGTAGGTAGCAAGGAACCCCCTCAGATGGTGTGATCTCCATGTTCCAAGGTGTGATTCTCAGTTTTGTACTCAGTGGTAATTAGTTTCTAGAGGACTGAAACTGGCTTAACAAATTTTTAAGAGACTAATGTATACAAATACCAATTGATTGATATACCAGATTTTAAATGTCTGTCTACTACAAGCTTATATTCTTAATTCAGATTAGTGATATTTTCCTAAATTTACCTAATTTTTTCAGGTTCTAAAAAGTTGGCATACATTAAGATTTTCTTTTAGGTGTAGTATAAATTGGTTTGGTTTAACCTTTCTTAGGAATATTTGTGATCCATTGATATTCCTGAGGTCCTGTGATTCGTGTTTGGATTTCTGCCTCAGCTCTTAGAAAGGGCTCTTCCCAATTCTGGAATTTCAGTCCATTTCTTTCTTTTCCTTCCAAGGCCTTGAAAACATGGTTTCTGCAAGTTTCCATTTTGTTTCTAGTTGTGACAGCAGGATCTTCAGTTTGCTCAATATATTATATTCTACCTGGAAGCAGAAGATTCCCAGTGGTTTTAGATTAGTCCTAGTTTTGTTCTCAGTCGTCAGTTTGTCGGTAGGATATGTTGCTATCTATCCCAAACAAGGACAGCTATTATTATCAAGTTGTCAGTAAAAAGCTTGATAAAAATTTTTTGGATTTACTGTCCAGCTTCAGTATCAGAATGAATTCATTAGTCAGCAGAGGCAAGAATGGTTAGAGAAGTTGTGTTCTGTTTCTGACTTTTGGTTCTTCTAGCTGCTGTCAGGGGATTAAAGGGGATAGCTTTTCATGTATAAGAACGCTTTCTAAGGCTTCATTCTTGTGTTACTTCATGTAAGAGAAACGAACTTCGGACTCCCTAGCTATCAGTGCCTCTTACCAGTTAGAGAACTATTTATTGATCACTTTATTCAGATGAGTTCTTGAGTTGTCCTATAGCAGAGCACCATGAAGCAAGCAAATAAAGACTCTTGGGATGCTGAAATGGACTGTCCTAATAAGCCCATGTAAAAGTTCATATTTTTTTGTTTTTTTTTAAAAGATTTTATTTATTTATTTGAGAGAGAGAATGAGATAGAGAGCATGAGATGGGGGAGGGTCAGAGGGAGAAGCAGACTCCCCGCCGAGCAGGGAGCCCGATGTGGGACTCGATCCCGGGACTCCAGGATCATGACCTGAGCCGAAGGCAGTCGCCTAACCAACTGAGCCACCCAGGCGCCCAAAAGTTCATGTATTTTGTTCATAGTTTTCACTCAGGGCCTCACTCAGATCCTTACTTAGTTAATTTTATATAAAATTCTAGCAGGTTCAGTAAATTTGTATTTTCAGCCTTCAGCTCATAGATAGGTAACATTAGGAACTTTTTATTTTTAGAAGCTGGCACACTGATAGCAGAGAGGAGAAAGAATCATGAAATCATAATTGGAAACTCAAAAACATGATATTCCTGAACAACCAGTGGATCATCAAAGAGGAAATTAAAGGGGAAGTGAAAGTTTCTCAAGACAAATGAAAAGAAATTAAGGACATCAGAATTGTGAAGGAATAAGTAAAATTGTCTCTAGTTGCTGATGACATGATTTTAAATATAGAAAATCATAAAGACTCACCAAAACCTGTCAGAAATAATCAAATTCAGTAAAATCGCAGGATACAAAATTAGCAGATCAGTCGCATTTCTATACACTAACAAGTTTTCTGAAAGCGGATAGATTGATCCCATTTACAATAGCATCAAAAACAATAAAATACTTAGGAATAAATTTAACTGAGGGGGTGAAAGATCTCTACTTTGAAAACTACAAGATATTGATGAAAGAAATCAAAGCTACAAATAAAGAAAGTAGCTTGTGTTGGATTGGAAGAATTAATATTGTTAAAATGTCACTATTACCAAAAGCCATTTATAGATTCAGTGCCACTCCTATTAAGATTCCAATGGCATTTTATTTTACAGAAATAGAAAAAAAATTCCTAAAATTTACATGGAACTGTAGTAGACCCAGGATAGCCAAAGACAGCCCGAGAAAGAAGAACAAAGCAGGAGCCATACTTTCTGATTTCAAGCTATGCTATCAAGCTATAGTCATGAAGACAGTGTGGCCTGGGCATAAAAACAGACAAACAGACCAGTGGAACAGAATCAAGAGCCCAGGAATAAACTCAAGCATATGAAGTCAACTAATATTTGACAAGGGAACCTGGAATATCATTGGAGAAAAGACACTCTTCAATAAATTGAAAAAAAAAATGGATATTCACATGTAGAAGAGTGAAACTTGACCCGTCTTACATCACTCACAAAAATTAACTTGAAATGAATTAAAGACTTAAATGTAAGACCTGAAGCCATGAAACTCCTAGAAGAAAACAGGAAAAACCTCCTGACATGGGTCTTGGTAGTGATTTCTTTGAATATGACACCTAAAGTACAAGCAATAAAATAAAAAGCAAGTGGGATTACATCAGACAAAAAAACTTCTGCACAGGAAAAGAAATGACCAACAAAGTGAAAAGACAACCTATGGAATGGGAAGAAATATTTGCAAATCATGTATCTGGTAAGCAATTAGTATCCAAAATATATAAAGAACTCCTACAACTCAACAGTGGCAAAGCCAAATAATCTAGTTAAAAATGGGTAAAGAACCTAAACAGACATTTTTCCAAAGCAGATATACATGAAAAGATGCTCAGCAAAGATGCTCAGCATCAGTAGTCATTAGAGAAATGCAAATTAATACCACAATGATATATCCCCTTATGCCTGTTAGAAAGGCCATCATCGGGGCGCCTGGGTGGCTCAGTCGGTTAAGCGACTGCCTTCGGCTCAGGTCATGATCCTGGAGTCCCGGGATCGAGTCCCGCATCGGGCTCCCTGCTCGGCGGGGAGTCTGCTTCTCCCTCTGACCCTCCTCCCTCTCGTGCTCTCTGTCTCTCATTCTCTCTCACAAATAAATAAATAAAATCTTTAAAAAAAAAAAAAAAAAAAAAAAAAAAAGAAAGGCCATCATCAAGAAGACATTTGTTACCGCAAATGCTGACATGGATGTGGAGAAAAGGGGAACCCTTGTGCACTGTTGGTTGGAATGTAAATTGGTACAGGCAGTACGGAAAACAAATGGAGTTTCCTCAGAAAACTAAAAACAGGACTACTATGTGATTCAGCAGTTCCACCTCTAGGAATATATCCAAAGGAAACGAAAATACTAACTCAAAAAGATATCTACACCCCCATGTTCAGAACAGCATTATTTACAATAGTCAAGACCTTGAAACAACTGTAAGTGTCCATCAGTGGATAAATGGATGAAGAAGTTGTGGTATATATATGTACATACACACAGTGGGATATTATTCAGCCATAAAAATTAGGAAATCCTACCATTTGTGACCATATGGACCATGAAGGTATTATGCTAAGTGAAATAAGACAGAAAGATACTGTATGATCTCATTTGTATGTGGAATCTAAAACCAAACCAAAATGAACACCACACTCAGAGATCAGATTTGTGGTTACTGGGGATGTAATGGACAGCATGATGACAATAGTTAACACTGTTGTATGGTATATAGGAGTCTTAAAAGAATAGGTCCTAAGAATTCTCATCACAGGGAGATAGTTTTTCTTTTTATTGTATCTATGAGATAGTAGCTGTTAACTAAATCTATTGTAATAATTTCACAACACGCATAAACCAAACCGTCATTCTGTATACCTTAAAGTTACCCAGATGTGTGTCAGTTATTTCTCAATAAAACTGGGAGGAGAAAAAACCAAACATGATAGGCCCCTTTGTTCGCTATATGGAGTCCAGGCCTTTAGCAGTGCTTATGGGCTCTTGGAGGTAGGGCAAAGTACATACTTGTTATTGAAGCAGCTCTGACAGGGGTATCCTAGATGAAAGATAAGATGGAGCCATCTTTTATAAGCCAGATAGTTGTTAACTTTCTCTGCAAAAAAAAGGAACAGAGATGAATTGTGGCAAGGGACACAAAGGGCAGTAGTGCCATCTCTCCTGGACATTCTCCCTTCATTGTCAACCTCTAAGGTCTCATTATGATTACATCCCAGTGCCTAGCACAGTGCCTGGCAAATGGTGCCACACATTTTTTGAATATTCATATCAGTGTCTGCTTTGTAGCCCTTTAGTGTAAGAACCAGTGCCCCCAGGGACAACACTGTATCTTAGCATGGTTCTTTAGCTGGTAATTTTAAGTGATATAGAAAAACAGGCTCTAAATAGTTCTAACTTCAATTATCAAAAGGCATCAGAGGAGAAATTATTTAATAAATTGTACTGGAAATAAACATTTAAGGAAGAAGGAATGATAGGACCCTGTCTGTGTGCTGTGTCAAATTCGAGGTGAATTAAGGATTTGTATATAAAGAATTAACCCACTCCCTCCAAAGGAAATATTCATAAGATCTTGGCCTTTCTGAAAAGGAATCATAAGGAAAAGGTAATAGATTTGATTATAGTTTATGGATATGGTGCACATCTGTTTTTTTTTAGAAATTATAATGGAAACCAAGGAAATGATTTGTAATATAGATGATTTAATATTTTTACTGTAGAAAGAGCTCTTACAAATCGATGAGGAACTCTCCTAAAAACAAATGAAAAGAGAGTTCATTAAAAAGTTATATAAATAACCAAGATGGAAAAATTTAGTTTTAAAAGTAATTGGAGTATTCAGGACTTAGTATAAAGTTATAATAATCAAGACTGTATGATATTAACAAAAAGGCATATATATGGATCAGTGGAATAGAATAGAGGCCATAAATAAGTCCACACATACATGGTCAATTGATTTTCAGCAGAAGTGCTAAAGCAGTTCAGTAGAGAAAGAGTAAGTAGTTTTTCAGCAGTGTTGCTGGAACAGTTAAATATCCATATGCAAAAAATGGACCTTGATCCCTTCTTTATGCCACTTAAACTCAGTGTGCATCAGAGACTTAAATGTGAATTGTAAAACTGTAAAACCTCTAGAAGAAAACATAGAAGATCTTTGCAGCTTTGACTTAGGCAAAGCTATTTTAGATACAACATCAAAAGCATGATCTATAAGAGAAAAATTTGATAAATTGGATTTTATAAAAATCAACTCCTGCTTCTTGAAAGATACTGTTAAGCTACCACCAACAGGGAGAAAATACTCGCAAATCACATATCTGATAAAGAATATATAAAGATTCTCAAAGCTCAGAAGATACTTACAAATGATAAATCCGCTAAGGGGTTAAAATCCAGAATATAATAAGAACGTATACAACTCAACACCAAAAACACAAATAGTCCAATTAAAAAATGGGGCGGAAGAACAGACGTTTTTCCCAAGGAGACATACAGCTGGCCAACAGACAAATGAAAGATGCTCAGCATCGCTAATCATCAGGGAAATGCAAATCAAAACCACAGTGGGAGGTCACCTCAGACCAGTCAGAATGGCTAGTATTGAAAAGATAAGAAGTAACAAGTGTTGGTGAGGATGCGGAGAAAAGGGAACCCCTGTGCACTGTTGGTGGGAAAGTAAATTGGTGCAACCCCAGTGGAAACCAGTATGGGTGGTTCCTCAAAAAATTAAAAATAGAAATACCATGCAATCCATTAATTCCACTACTGGATATTTACACAAAGAAAACAAAAATAATAATTTGAAAAGATTTATGCACCTTTATGTTTATTGCAGCATTATTTACAATAGCTAAGATATGGAAGCAACGTAAGTAAGTGTTCATTGATGGATGAATGGATAAAGGAGATGTAGTGTACACACACACACACGCACATACACGCACACACACGCACACACACACTGGAGTATTACCCAGCCATAAAAAGGATGAGATCTTGCCATTTGCAACAACATGGATGGACCAAGAGGGTATTATGCTAAGTGAAATAAGTCAAACAGAGAATGTCAAATGCCATATGGTTTCACTTACATGTGGAATCTAAAAAACAAACGAACAAAAATCAGACTCTTAAGTACAGAGAACAAATGGGTGGTTGCCAGAGGGATGGTGGGTAGGCGGAGGGGTGAAATAGATAAAGGGGATTAAGAGGTACAAATTTAAATAAGTCATGGAAATGGAAAGTACAAATAATATTGTAATAATGTTGTTTGGTGACTACACTTAGGATGAGCACTGAGGAAGGTGTAGAATTGTCGAATCACTATGTTGTACACTTGAAAGTAATATAATGTATGTCAACTATACTTCAGTAATTTTAAAGTTTTTGAAGCTGTTTTCAGGAAATAATGTAAATGCTGTCAAATATGACTTTTGAAATAAAGCCTTTTTCTGTATTGCTAGAGATTGTATATAAAAAAAGAACTCTCGAAACTCAACAAATTAAAAAGCAACCCAATGTTAAAATGAAAGATGTGAACAAACAATTCACCAAAGAAGACATAATATGGCACATAAGCACAGGTAGATGCTCCACATCATTAGTCATTAGGGAAAATGCAAATTAAAGCTACATCTATTAGAATGGCTAAAGTTTTTTAAACTGCCAGTACCAAGAGTTGACAAGGATGTGAATGGAGCCATTGGAATCCTCATACTTTGCTGATGAGAATGTAAAGTCCTAGAGCCACCTTTGGAAAGTTCCGTATAAAACATACACTTACTGTATGGCTCAGCAAGCTTACTCCTAGGTATTTACCCAAGAGAAATGAACATTTAAGTTTGCACAAGCCTCTGTACACAGATGGTTTTAGTGATTTTATTCATAATTGCCCCAAACTGAAATAAGCTTTGGAACATCTATACAGTGGACTACCACTCAAACAATAAAAAGTGATGACCTACTGATACATGCAACAACATGGATGAATCTCAAATGCATTAGGTAAAAAAAAAAGCCAGACTTCATACTGTGTGATTCCATTTGTAGACAAGACTTAGAGGGACAGAGAGAGACCTGTGGTTGCCCGGGGCTTGGCCGGGAGGAGGGGTGGAATACAAAGTACAGGGAACTTTTGGGGGTGATAGAGCTGCTCCAGATCTTGATTGTGGCAGTGGTTGCATGACTGCATTGTTCGAACTCCCAGAAATGCACACTAATGGTGGTGACTTCCAGTGCATATAAATTAAGCCTTGAAGAAATGAGGGAAAAATAGGACAGTATAAATAAGAACAAATCTATCATATCTTTATCTGTCTAATAGGCTAATATTAAAGAATGTCTGTGGTGTTGATGAGTGTGGAGGGGGCTGCTAATAGAATCTTACTGTCACTGAACATGTATTACTTTGATAATCTGAAAGAAGTGAATGTTAAAAATGTTAAAAACTGGGAAATGTGTGGTTATACTTGAGAGAACTTTCTAGCTAAAGTTTTAATGTGAAGGAATAGTCCTAACCCTGTGTGGAAACAACCAGGTTGTATGTTTATTGTAATTTCTTAGAAGATATAACATGCTATGCTGACTTTTTTTAATGTAGGAAAATAAGTTGTATACACTTTTCAACCACATGTCTGTTTAGATGTTATGCATGGAGAACTAACCAGAATCAAAAATTTCAAGAACCAGTATTCTGAATGTTGAATCTTGTTACAGCAAATACACTACTTTAAAGTTTTTTTTTCTTTATCCTCAAAGTTAAAAAAGTCTTTTTGACAAGCTTAAGCATTTGGGGCAGTCTAGGATAATGTTGTGTTCTGTTAAAGGACAAACTTCCTTTGACTTTGTGTCCCCCACATGCATTAAATATTGTGTGCCTTTTGAAAGAGAACTCAGGGGAGTTGGCATATGCAGGTGATTTTTATTAACTGATATTTTAATAGCTTGTGTATTTGTCTTACGTTAGCATGCCTCAACCTTATGCAAAAGTTTTGGCATTTTTAGAATAAATTTAAGAAAACATCAAAATACTACACTACCTATTAAACTAAAGCATCAAGCAGACTTAACATTTTATTAATCATACAGTCCTTTAGTCTGCATGGTTTATATTGTTTGACTAGACAAATAGAATTGGACGTTTTTAGATTTGATATTAAATTTGAATATTCCTACTTTCAAGATCAAAGTTAGACTTGTGAAATTTGCATTTGTCATAATCTTATGGGAAGTTGACATGTGCAATTACTTCTGAAAACTAAATCTGCAGTCACTGTGTATCCACAGCAGCAGCTCCCTTCTCTGAAGAGCGTCTGTGTTGAAATGCATAGAAGAAGGTGCTCGTGTGCATGTTGCCATGCTGATGGCCTGACATCAGCATGTTTCCACCTTTCAAAAGTATTTCTAAAATGTGAACATTTTAAGACTTTGTGATTAGTGTTATAAAATTGGACAAAAGCCAGAGATTTTCTCCCGTAAGCTTGGTGTAAAAGGAAGTATTTAGTTTTCACATGGTATTAGATGTAAATTTGGATGTAATTTAAAAGATGTGATTTTGGAAAGCTATGAATTTGTAGTGGGTTCTTGCCTCACCTAGGTGTTTAGAAATGCCTGGAGCAACTGTTTTGGCTAGGCGGAGATTTGGAGACAGACCTTGGTAATGTCCCCGAGGTGGGTTGTGCTCTGGTGGCTCTAGTTTTGGTGTCCCCTTCCCCTGGTGAAACCTCGGGTGTGTCCTGAAGCATAGAAATGGAACTAGAGGGTGAAAAGGCCAGCAGCACTGACCTGGCCCATTCCCTGGCTTCACAAGGCCTAGCGTTTAATATTTGGGTGTTTGTTTTGTTTTGTTTTGTTTTTTTAAGTCCTTGAAAGAAGCTACTTGTCCTAAAAATTCAAACTAAAATAATTCCTACTGTAAGTGTTCATGCTTTGGAGAGATCTGTGAATTCATTGAGGGAACCTTGCAGAACCAGGTGTCCCCAGGCCACAGGTTGAGAATCACTGTCTCAGTGAGGGTAGGCTTTTTTTTTTTTATTACCTTTTTATTCCTCTAAAGACGTTTCTGCTTATCCCACTGAAGTACATACACTTCAGAATGTTCTGTTAAGCACAGCTAATTTTTAATTACTTTTTTTTACAAGCAATAAATGTTTTTGTAAGATAATTCGAATAGTAAAGTAGATTGAATAAAAAGTATTAAATTCTTTTTGCTTTTTTCCTACCTGTCTCCCTCCTATACTTAGATCTAGGTAAGGATTTTCTCAATTCTTGCAGGTTCTGTAGTGATACATGTAGTGCTCTTTGCCCCAGACACCCTCTCAGAAATTACCAGATGAGTGGTGCTATCCACCTTTCGTGGAAGAGAAGACTCAGGCACAGAAGGCAGGTAGAACTTGACCAAGAATACTCACTAATTAAATGGCCAAGTTAGGATTTGAGCCCAGGGCTCTCTGATGCTTTAGCCCAGGCATGTTCTTTTCATTAGGCCATACTGAAGGAAATTACATGATTTTAGCCTGGCCTGTCTTTTTTGCTCTTCATCTATAAAGTTCACTAAAATCAGATTTGTAAAGTGATTTATGAAAGAATGCTGAGTTGGAAGGGTGTCTGCTGCTTGTCTGGTTTGGATTTATGAATGTGTGCAGTCCCACAGTGTGTGATTGATAACCTTTGGACTTCTTGAACTTTTCCCTGTTTTCTTTTGACTTGAAAAAACAAGTTTGCACAAGGCGTTAAACCCTTAACTAAAACAAACTGCAGCTTGTCTTCACTGGTGCCCCCCCCTTCCCCCACTCTGGGTACTTAGTCTCCTTTTTCTCTTAGCTTTTATTTGAAGGTCATTGATAACTACGGACTGCCCCCTGCTGCAGCTGCCTTCTGTGGGGCCCTAACCAAACAGTGTTTACAAAGGTACTGCTTTCTCTTTAGCTCTGGGTTCATTCTGGCATTCAACAAACTTCTGAGAGTGCAGGGGACATATTCTGCTCTCAAGGAGCTCTGAGTAATAGAGGAAAACATCTTCAATTACAGCTCACTGTGGTGATGCCTGGGTCGCCAGGTTGGAGGGCAGTTTGAGGAGATCTCAGGGGGAGCTGAGGGTCACTGGTAGGAGCCTTGGAGGATTCTGGGCACATGCTAGAATTGGCAGGATCTTCCTGACCTGGAAGTGAGAGGTGCAGAGTCTGGGGTGCTTCTTGAGTTTTGATTGGATAGGTGGAGGTGCCATAGACCACACTAGAACCCAGATGAGACAACTAGGTTTGGGTAAAAGGTGATAAGCTTAGTTTGGACATCATTGATTTTTGAAGTCCTCAGGGGGCATTCAGATGGATTCAGGTGTGGGAAAGTTTTTTGAAGTATGTATGAGTGATGGCATTCATTCTGACTTTCTTCCTAAGAAAAGAAACGATTACTTGTTAAATAGTAAAACTTTGCTTCTAACTAAAGTGTTGGTAAAACCAGAAATAATATAGATACCCTAAAACATGGACTTGTCCAAATGCTTCATTCCTCTTCTGCCCCACTCTTCCCCTGTTAGTTCAGAAGACCACTTGGAGAATGGTCTGTAGTCCGGTCCCTCAGAACCAACCGTTGATCGTGTTGGGAACAAGAATCTTTAGTAACCAGAGCTCTAGGTGATGTTGAATGCAGATGAGTAGTTCTTACTGTGTAGGGAGCAATTCACATCAATAAACCTTAGGGTTTCTGAATATCCATACAAGGAACAAAGGTCCTAAGACCTACATGCTTTGTGTAACGGTACTTGCTATTCTAAGAAAGCATTGCCTTTTACAATAGTTTTGGGTCATATGTCAGTTGCTGGTAACCACAGTTGGAACTGAAAAGTGATTGCATAAATCCTGCTGGTTTTAAGTGGTGTCATAAAAGGTGCTGGTCCCTGCTTCATCTGTAGTGGTTTTAGAACATTCTGTTGCTTCTGTTATGATTGATGGCTGCACTGATAAAAGAAAGCCAGAAGAAAAAATAGAAGTTTCCACCTGAAACTTTTCTTCTGGTCTTGCCATTTTTATTACTTTCTAATCCCTGCTTGTTCTTTGGCTCTCTAGATAATTCACTTCGTAAGTGATTTTTTAGAAAACTTCTCAGCAGTCATGACATCCTCCACCCACCCCCTGCCCCACCATTTGGCAGTAGCTTTTCCTCAAATTAATAATTAGCATGTTCTTCTATTCTGTTTTGTTTTCATTTTGATCTTTTGTTAGCCTGCCTAAAATGACCTTTGTAGTAGAAACCCCACCTCTAACCCTAGAAATGGTATAGTTGTATTATGGCAAGTTGACCTGCTGACTGTTAGCCGGCAAAGGAGATGTCAGGGCTCATTTTTATATCCAGCTTGCTTGAGAGCTGCCATAAGGGGGCCAGTAACTCCCATTCTTTGTACTAACAAAGACCTCATTATCTTTCCACCCCTTCCCTCAGTTCCATGAGTTGGAAGTGTTTTTTTAACCAAAGGAACTATATTTATTGATACTTTCTTTTTCCATTTTTTATTAACCAAGAACCTAATAGCTGGGTCTGAAATCAAAACATATGCTTCAGATAGTAGTATCAACATTAAATTTGATTTTTCAGATGGTTGATACTTGTTAACTTGTGTACCTTTAATATTAATAGACCATTCCATTAACATTTTTTAAAATAAAAATAATGTGAAGTCCCTATTCCATTATCTTTCTCTCACCTTCTCCGTGTCCATCCCCTTATCCCCAGTTAGACTTGGTGGATCCCAAGCTGAACAAGTACCAACTCCCTCCCCCACTTGAGGGAAATGTAATAGATAATCCTTCTTGATGCCATTGTTAGTCATGTAATACCAGGTGTCTTGTCCTGGGGACCCAAGATCATGAATTGTCACCTTTTGTAGCTGCATTACTAAGAGGCCTTTCCTGTTCTCTCCCCCCATCTCCACTAGTTTCTCTTGTCTGTGTTGGCTTTGTGCCTTCTTGAGCTTCCCTGCTGTCTGTCTGTCACAGTGAACTGGGAGCCCTGTAAGGGCAAGGATGTCCCCCATTCATCTCGGTGTCCACTGTGCTCAGGAACAGTGCCCGCGGGACGCCTGGGTGGCTCAGTTGGTTAAGCGACTGCCTTCGGCTCAGGTCATGATCCTGGAGTCCCGGGATCGAGTCCTGCATCGGGCTCCCTGCTCGGCGGGAAGCCTGCTTCTCCCTCTCTCACTCCCGTGCTTGTGTTCCTGCTCTCGCTCTCTCTCTCTGTCAAATAAATAAAATCTTTAAAAAAAAAATTTGTTGTTTTGTAGGATTTATATGGAAAGATAAGAATTTATTGTATCTCAAATACGTATGTATTAATGGTTGGGCTTGGTTATAGTAGTAGCCCTAGACATTAGTCAGTATTTAAACAACAAAAGAGAGAGAGAGTTTTTGTTTTAACTCCCCTGATTTTTATGTTTATGTGTTTTATTGCAAGCCACTTAAAATCCCTTCCCTTCTTTGGGGAGGAGGTAGCCAAAAATAAACAAAATAGCACAAAATAATCTAAATCAACCAAAAATAAAACCGTGGTATATTTCCCTTCTTATGTAATAAACATTGATGAAAAGATGGGTTCACTTTATAGCGAATTTCTAGGAATATAACTGCTTTGTAAAATGAGGGACACATGTATTAAAGGGAGAATAATTGTAATTGCCACTTGTTCACAGCAGTGGCTTGAGAGTTGGGGCAGGTAACCAAAAATAGGTTCAGATTGTTCAAAGAGGGTTTAGGTTAAACAATTATACAGATTTCCTTTGAAACTCTTAATAAGTTACAACTAGTATTGGGGTTATAAATTCTTCTCACTGGATAGTTAAAGAACAGGTGCAGCTAGCCACCATTACTCAGATTGTTTGACTTTGTATGGGGATGGCCCTCTACATTCCAAGATCAAGGTAAAGAAATGTGGGTCAATGAGTAGAGTGGAGTCCTGAGCCAGCTTGCTGTCCTGGGGTGGTAGGTCACATAATTTATGCATCCAACAAGCAATGCCAGGCACACCTCTTAGGGACACTGAAGAGCCAAGGGTTTGGACTGAATGATCTCTAGGTCCCTTTTATTCTTACATATGTAATGTTCTAATTTTAGTAGATTTTTCCATCTGCTTAACTAATTTTCATTGAAGCATCCTTAGTAAAATTTGTTGTACATATAAAAAAATCACAATGTGTTTAACTTTTGGGTTTCTGCCTTTATTGCCCTCTTTGTTTAGTTTGGACCAAGGAGAAGATATTTTATTAACAAGTTATAATTCTGCTGGAAAATAATATGGATCCTACATTATTTTGGGAGTTTAAGCTAAATGAAAACAGCAGTTGAGTATTAACAGATGTGACAAAGTCCACATGGCTTGCATTCTCTTCTAAGCCTTTTGTGGTAGAAAGCTTCTTGAATTCATCTCTTGTTTTATTAATGTTTATGTAATCATATCTATACTTTAGTTTCTGGAATGAGTGAATGATTTGTGATACCCTTCCTTAAATGGATTCATCCTTTGTTCATTTGAAAAGCCATCATTTTTCCAAATGATTGGTGAGATTTTATCTAATGGCAAGAAGGTAGGGGGTTATTTGCTCTTGTAGGAGTTAGTCTAATGCTACAGTTGGTAGGGTCCTCGGATGTCAACTAGTCCAGCCTTACAATCACTACAGGAATGTCTTATGCAGAATATTAGATGGTTGCGCAGCCTTTGCTGAAGTACTTAGAGTGATGGGAAACCTGCTGTCTTTCCCAGCGCTTTATTAAGTAGCTTCTGCTGTTTTTAAGTCAGAGTGTGCCTCCTGGTTACTTGTATCTTCAGACCTAGTTTTGTCCTCTGAAATCATGTATCACCTGTCTTTTTCTTCAGTGACAGCACAGAAATATTTCTCCTCTCTGAATTTTAATTTTCTTAACTATAAAATGACTGATTTACATCATCTGGTTACCTCACCAGGATTGAGGTAAAGAAAACTGAGATAATTGTGACGTTAGGCAAAATCCTTTTTATGTCTCAGAGTATTAAAATACTAGTTTTAGTTTTTCTCTGGTAAATAATGTCATGAGAAAGACAGCAGTGTGTTGTCCAGTGGCTTGGGAACCTTGATAGCTACTTTCCACTTGATATTCTTGCCATTAATGAATTAATTTATCTCTTTGTTGAACATTTATTGACTATTCACTATGTGGCTGAGGTGAATATAAAAACAGTGAACAAGACAGATACCTTCCCTGCCTTATTGGGACTTAAGTTTTCTTCCCTAGATGTTTTTCTTTGAGATATAAATGATTTTCACTATTGAAATAAAATAATATTGTTAGTCTACTTTCACTCTTCTTAGTGCTTTTGGTTTTCTAACTCATCCAATATTTAACAGTATGTCTTTGATTTGTAGATATATGGAGTCTGGGAGTGATCCTTTTCATGTTGGTGTGTGGGCAACCACCTTTTCAAGAGGCCAATGACAGTGAAACATTGACAATGATCATGGATTGCAAATATACCGTACCATCCCATGTGTCCAAAGAGTGTAAAGAGTAAGTAAAAACAGAAAAAGAATGTGGAAACTTAAAGCACTCATACTAAAACCAGATTTTTATTTATTTTTTTAAAGATTTATTTATCTAGAGTGCAAGCAGGGGGAGGGGCAGAGGGGGGGAGGGAGAGAGAGAATCCCAAGCAGACCCCACGCTGAGTGTGGAGCCCTACTCTGGGCTCAGTCTCACGTCCCCGATATCATGACCTGATCAAAATTAAGAGTTGGATGCTTAACCAACTGAGCCACCCATGCACCCCCAGAAGTTTTGTTTTATTCTATTAATATGTCAAAAAAATTTGAGGTGACTTCAATATATAAGCATCTGAGTTCCTTTTAATTTTTGAACTTGATATTTTATTTTTGTTAAGTGTGTTTTGGGGGGTTAACTCCAGAATATGATTTGAAATTTAATATTGGAGTACAAAATGTGTTCGTCTATTTCTTAAATACGCTTGTTTTCAAGAAGCCCATTATATGCCTCTTCAGCCTCCAGGAGTGGTAGTTACTCACTGGAAATGAAGATATTACCATGGGAACTATCTTGGTGTTTTTGCATCAGCAAAAAAGCAAGACCACCTGGAATTATTTTAAATTCCAGAGAAAAGTTAAGGCATTTCTTTTCATGAAATAGACCACCAACACACCATTTTAGGTTTTACATAACGTTTCCCTTAATTTTATTCATACACCACTCTCTGCAGTTGGTTTGTGTGATTATGGGAAGCCAGCAACCAAAAGTACACTCAAGTTGATTATTTGGAATTTAAAGTACTTTGTAGTTCTGTGATATGTATAGTGAGAAATATAATAATGGAATAAAAGAACTGTTAGAAGCTCAGTATTTCATTGACATTATGGGTGATTATATATATATATACACATATGTATATATATATATATATATTTTTTTTAAATGGGTGGTATTTTTAAGTAAGTTCAGCTGAGATTATAGCTATTACTTTAAGGATTTTGTTGTAGTAATAAAGTTTTGAATTTTTCCCATCAGCTGGTAAGAAGGAAATCTGATGGTTTGAGAAATCTTTTCTCCAAGTGGAACCCCATCTTAGGCCCATGTGGTGGATGGTTAAGAGCTTACCTATTCAGACTCTTTGGATTCAGATACAGGCTTCTCTATCTACTGATGATGTGAGAATGGTAGAACCTGTTATCCAGAGTAAGAAATATAACAGTTGTGATATCTTAGGAGCCTTCTCTGTTTCTCCCTTGTAGAGGGATTATTTTTAATAACTGTAGGACCATTGAGTTTTCTACTTTTTCCTATGTCAGTTTTGCTAACTTCTGTTTTTTAAGGAGCTTGCCCATTTTATCTAAATTTTCAAATTTATTGGCCTCAAGTATTTATATTCTCGGGTTATATTTGTGAAGTATATAGATCAGTGGGATGTTGCCCTTTATCATTCCAGTATTGACAGTTTTTGCCTTCTTTTGTTTTTGTCTTCATTAGTCTTGCTGAGGTTTGTTAATTTTATTAGTTTTTTTCAAGGAACTGCCTTTTATCTTTATTAATTTACTTGTATTTCTTGTTTTATGTTGTGAATTTTCTCTTATCTGTATTATTTCCTTCTACCTACTTCATGGGCTGATTCTCTTCTTTTTTTCTTATGTTGGATATTTGGCTCACAAATTTTCCTTTTCTAAAGTCATAGTTAAGGCTATTAAATTGCCTCCTTGTACCATTTCTGCAGTATCTTACTAGTTTTGAGTTATAGCCCTGAGTTCTGAGTATTTTCTAGCTTCAAATGCTTTATTTGACCTTAAGTTTTTAGAGGGGTATTTTACATTTCCAAACGTGTAGAATTTTTCTAATTACTTTTTTGTTATTCATTTCTAACTTAATTCCATTGTGGTCCAGGAATATAGTCTATATAGTACTAGTTTTTTGTTGTTTTTCAAATTGTTGAGGCTTGCTTAATGCCTAGCACGGAGTCAGTTTTTGTAAATGATTCTTTTGTTCTGGAATAGAATATGTATTTACCCATTTTCGGGGTCTGAGTTGTATATAAATCCTTAAGATCAAGCTTGTTAATTATGCTGTTCTAAATTACATCTTTTCTGAGTTTTTTGATTACTTGATTTATCACTTACTGAGATATTCTTTCACTGTAATGGTAGATTTATTGTTTTATTCTTGGGAGTCTATCAGTTTTTGCTTTAAGTGTTTTGAGCCAATGGTAATTAGGTACAGATTGTTGTATCTTACTGGTGAATTGAACTTGTGTATCACTTGTTTATCTCTAATGATGCTTTTTGCCTTAAAGTCAATCTGTGTTATCTAGTCTTAGCTAGCCATACCAGTCTTCTTTGGTTAGCATTTATGTGCTATATAGTTTTCCATTCATTTACTTTAAACCTTTCATTGTCTTGATTTTAAGTATGTCTTTTTTAACAGCTGGGGGTTTAATCCCTTCTGAGGATTTTTGTCTTTTCATCAGAGTTTATCCCATTCATATTTATTGTCTTCACTGAAAGATGTAGGTATATTTATGCTCTTCTTATATTCTTCATATTTCTCCTTCTTTTCTTTTTTCTTTTTTTTTTTTTTTTTTTTTGGTCTGTTCCTTCTTTAGGATCAATGGAGGTTTTTCATTTTCTCCTTACTTGGCTTTCTCCCTTCAACTAGCTTGGAAGTTATAGTCGATTATTTTAGTGCTATCCTGTTTTAACACACACATACATATTTGTATGCTTAATTAATTAATTTTAATTTTTTTAAGATTTATTTGAGAGAGAGGGAGAGAGAGCTCATGGGGGGTGGGGGGGTGCCGAGGGAGAAGCAGAGTCCCTTTTGAGCAGGGAGCCCCCTATGTGGGATTCAGTCCCAGGACCCTGTGATCATGACCTGAGCTGAAGGCAGACGCTTAACTGACTTAGCCACCCAGGCGCCTCCTATATGCTTAATTTAATAAAATTGATAGTTAATCCTTACGTTTTTCTCTTCCTAAACAACACAAAATCCTTAGAACACTTTACCATTCAATATTTCTAACTCCACAAATTAGAGAGTATAGTACAGTAAAAAAATTGTTTAGAATTACCCAGATGCTTGATAAAAAACTTTGTATATCCTTCCACTTGGGATCACATTCTTCTGCTAAAATTATACCCTTTAGAATTTTTTTGATGAGCATTTGTTGGTGATAAACTTTCTCAGTTTTTCATTGAAAATCTTTTTATGTTACATGTGCCCTTGAAAGTTTCATTGAGTCTAGAATTCTAGGTGTGGACAGTTGTTTTCTCTCAGATTATTGAAGATGTTACCACATCTTCTGATATGTCTTGTTACTTTTGGGATGTCATCTGTTCATGTTATTATTGTTCTTGCACAGGTGATCTCTCTCTTCTCAGGCTGCTCTAAGAGCTTCTATTCATTCTGCTTAGGATGTGTTAGGCTTCCTGGGTCAGGATTTGTGTTCTTCCATGAATTTGGAAAATCCTTAGCTTTTATCTTTTCAAATATAGTTTCTTGCCCATTCCCTCGTTCCCTTCTGGAACTCCGATTAGATATATGTTAGGTATTTTCACTCTGTCCTCCTTGTCTTTTCATCTCTTCATATTTTCTCTTAGTCCACCGGTGCAGGGTTATTTCCTTGGCTCTATCTTCCAATTCATCAATTTTCTTTATATCTAATTTTAAAAATTTGTCCATTGCTTTTTTTTTTTTTTTTACTGTTTTTTGTATTTCAGACTTCTCCATGTCTTAAACATATTCAACACAGTTATCTTCTGTGTCTGAAAATTTCAGTATTTTAAGACTTTGCATTCTGATGTTGCCATCATGTTTTTTTAGTTCTTGTTAGTACTTGTTTCCTTTGTATTTTTTGATTGTGAGGCTGTATTCCTTGTAATACTGTGTGGGAGTTCTTTTAAGTTACATTCCTATGAAAAGGTTTTACATTTCCTTCTCTACTATAGTTACTTAGGAGCACCTCCAGCTTAAAACCGCCTTAAATTAACAACTTCTCTACATGTACCACACAGATATCATTAATTTGGACCACAGACTTGTGTGAGGACCAGCCTGTGGCTAGAAATTCTTAGATGAGATTTCCCTGCCCCACTCCACAGCCAGTGTTGAGGCAGGCAGGTTTCCTTCTTGATATCTTAGCAGATTTGTTTCTCATTTCTCATTCACCCTAACACTGAAGCTGGGACCCCAGCTCTTTACAAGGGCTCTAGTTGTACTCCCTGCCTTCAGTAGGCCCTACACATTATATTCTATTTTGTGCACTCAGTATAGCTTTTGAAACCAAAGCAGAAGCAGTCGGGTCAAAGGCTAGCTTTGTCATTTGCCTCCTAAAAGTCCTGCTTTTACTCCATTTTTTCCTTTGAGTATTCTTTCCTTCCTTCCATCTTTATGTATATATGTATTTATTATTTTGCCAGCACAATGCATTTAAACAAAATATATGTTTAAAAGCCTGTGGCATTTTGATTGTTTTCATCAAGATCATTTATTCTTCCTGAAGCAGAAGTTGGCTCATGCACTGTATTCTGTATGTCATTGTTGATCACTATAGCTGGTTCTGGCATGCCCCTAAGCCACAGTTAATTCAACAACAGATGTTGATATCTAGAGCTAATTCTAGATGATAGGAAGCTCTTTGGCTTATCAGTATATCCGGCAGTTGTGATTTTCTATTTATGAATCTGATGGCACTAAATTTTCTTTATTCCCATCTGCTGCACCACCACCACTACTAGTGAGCCTAATGAAATTGATGGTGTAAGTGTAGGAAACAATTCTGATTAATAAAATAATCCACCATTACTAATCCCTGCCAACAGTTTGCTCTAACAGTGGACTTACCTTCCTTTCCAGCCTGATCACACGGATGCTACAGAGAGATCCCAAGAGAAGGGCCTCCTTAGAAGAGATTGAAAATCATCCTTGGCTTCAGGGAGTGGACCCTTCACCAGCCACGAAGTATAACATCCCCCTTGTGTCATACAAAAACCTCTCGGAGGAGGAACACAATAGCATCATTCAGCGGATGGTGCTCGGGGACATAGCGGACCGCGACGCCATTGTAGAGTATGTCAGCACTCATCAGCATGGGGCCACGGGTTTAGGATTCTTGGAATGGTCTCTTCTCTTAACTTGCCAGGGCCTGTGGACACTGTAATGCGTAGAGTTCCCAGTTGGCAGAAGTCATGTAATTTATTTCTAGAGTTCCTGGTCCAGTGCCTGTCTCATAGGTTTTATTGTTCTGTTGTTTTTATTTTTGTACTAGTGAACAAGTACACCATTGCTGGGTGGTGTCACCAAACGCTGTGGCCTCTCTCCCTTCCTGTAGAGGTGGATTGGAATAGCTTTTTTTGTATCCCAGTACATGTCTTTTCCATAGCAGCATCTTCTTCATTGGCATGTCTCCCTCTGCTCCCCACAGTGAGTGGAGAGAATGGGGCGGACTGCAGTCCTCTAAATGAGGGGTTGACACATGGGGCCGGTCACACATTGTTGTAAGTAAAATTTTAGTGGGCCACAATCATGCCTGGTGGCTTGGATATTGTCATTGGCCACATTGTGCTATAATATCAGAGTGGCTGTGAGAGAGACCACATGACCCACAAAGCGTAAAATGCTTACTTTCTGGCCCTTCAGAGCCCTTGCTGCAGCGACCTGCAACCCGTAAGATACAAAGTTGTTAATTAAGTCATTTAAAACCAAAGCCAGTTTTTAATAATCTAAGAAGTTTGGAATCAAGGATAATATAAAGATGCAGTTGCTTTGTTTTAATAATGATTTATTTCTATAAGAGGTCTTGTCTAGAAAATTATGAAGTATTTCCACAAATGAAAAGTCAAAATGTTATTTAACCTGTTGAATGAAACCATCAGGTATGATGGAAAGAGGAGATACTCCGTCGGGGTGAGGGGGTGGCCAAAAAAGAAAACCACTCAGATTCAAAATTTTGGTTTAAGTACAAATTTCTGCAGATTTCCAGCTGCATTATGAGTTGTCATACTTAATGACCTAAATGAATAGGAAGAGCAGGACATGCCTGCTTCGTTTTAGGAATGTGTAGAAAGTGATTTTTCATTTTGAGTGCATAGAAGGCTATTTGTATCTCCCTGAATTGGCTCAGTGTTCTTAGCCTAAATAAACACATGCAGTGGTATCATTTAGAACTATTGGATTCATGTAAATTCAACGATAAATCTAAAGGGAGGGGCAGTCTCCCTGGCTCAGGAGACCCCATTTGCCTGTGCACTGGTGGGCAGGTGCACGGTGAAGCAGGGGCTGGGAGGCCCGAGCTCATCCCCCCCAGCTGGTCTCAGCCCTTGCCCATGGCTTGTCTGTGACCAGCTCCCCCTCCTGAGCATGATGCCTCAACTAAAGGACACGTGTTTTTTGGCCCCCTCAAAATAAGCCAGTGACCTTAGTTTGGTACTTGGCTTAGGAAACCACTCTTAAGAAGTCATTCTGAGCTCTGAATTTCATCTTGGGCTCTTACTTTAGAGTCTTGCACCTCAGTCTGCCCTGCCCCCATTAGCTGTTACCCCCCTGTCCGTCTTGTGAAAAGGGATCCTTGTATTGCTTCTTTCCTAAGTGTTCAATTGTGTATTTTCAGTGACTACAGAAAGTTTCTGGGCCCTGTAGACCCTTGTAGTGTGCTTGTGCAGTCCGCAGGCCAGGCCAGCCGCAGGAGGGCAGGTGGCCGTGTGCCCTGTGGGCGGGAGGCTGCCAGCTCGGGGCTGCAGGATGCCTGCTCAGACTAAGGACTCAGAGCCCTCTTTTGAAATGGATTAATGAATACATTGATTTTATTCAAAGAAGAGGCTAATGACATGTTCTCAGTTATATTAGTAATTCATTAAATGCAAAGTGTAAAAATAAAAACTCATCCTCATTTTTCTGATTGATACTGGTATTTCAGTGCACATTCATACAGCTCATTTCATACTTCTGATGGAAGCACGTAAGCCAATTTAATGAAAATGAACACTGACACAGATTAAAGTTTTGTATAATGCATACATTCTTGGAAAGCTTCATCACCTTTTTTATGCATTGAAAACTGACATCCAGCTCAGCTGCTCTCAGCGTTTTGGATTTTTCTTACTAACTGAACATTTTTATATAGTTTTTTAGAATTTCATGAGTGATCTAAATAACTACTAGGTTTTTCTTCTTGTTTGTGTTTTTTTCATGATTTTAAAGATTCCAGGTCATTGGATTTCATTTGCTTGTACTTTGGAAAAGGAAAAAAAAAAAAAAGAATTCTGCTTGTAAAAAAGCAAACCTGCTGACATGGCTTACATTTATTCTCCCTTATTTTCCTCAGAGCCCTGGAAACCAACAGGTATAATCATATCACGGCCACTTACTTCTTGCTTGCTGAAAGGATCCTGAGGGAGAAGCAAGAGAAAGAGATACAAACCAGATCTGCAAGTCCTAGCAATATCAAGGCCCAGTTTAGGTGAGAAAAAAAATCTTCACTGATTTTAGTAAGTTAACGTTTTGAAATAGAGAACCCCTTTAAAAAAATTCTTCCTAACTCTTTGGGGCACAAGAGTATAAACAGTGGTGGCAGCCTCATTGGAGAGGCCACGCATGGGCTCTCCCTGTGTGGGAGTCTTGTTCCTTTGTCACCAAGAACACCTTCCTTCCTGGGCTCAGGGGAGAGGGGCTGTGGCTGCTGGCCTGGCCAGGAAAACACGTTTGGAGAAGCAGCCTCAAGCAGAGTGTCTGTCAACTATTTTCATTAAACTCTTCCAGATCTTATATGTATTAATGTGTTATTTTCTTTAAGTTTTCATTCCAGGAACAGGGCCAAATGTTCCCACTGTTATTTGAAATAATTTTTAAGAACATTAAGGGAATTTCCATGCCCTGATATTATCTCAGGATTTCAGTGATTTGACAGATCAGCTATTTGATTTATTGGCTGCTTGACATTGGGAGGTCACTTCGCCTCTTTTTGACTCAGTTTCCTGATCTGTGAAATGGGAGTAATAATACATCCACCTCCTGAGCTGGGCTCCATGTGTTTGCTGTCACTGTTATGACTATTTCATCACCACTGGTGTCTTTGGTAAAGTCATGAATGTGCTCTTCCCCATTTTTCCCCCTCCTCCCCACCTTGCTTTTTCTTCTGCCATGTTATACGCTTTCCATTCAAAATCAAAGGACGGAGAGGATTACATTTTTACATCACCACTATGAAAGTCATGTAGAATTTATCTTTCCCTCTTCAGATAAAGGAATCCATGGAAGTGTAGTGATTCAAAAACAGAAGGATGCTCCCAATTCTGAATAATTCTCTACGCGTACATCCATATACAAATATGTGTGTGTGAATATGTAATAATAATTATTTAAAATAAGCAGAAAGCCATTGGATTTAAATTACTTGGAGTCAACTTGCCATGTGTAGGTTGTTACTTGGGATGCAGCAATAGAGAAGAGAGAAAAAAAACGTTCCTGGGTGGCCAAAGAATAAAGATTTAGAAGTTTAGAATTGGAAAGTGGACTTAGTATTTAACTTCGTTTGGATCCTGGATGGAGGCTTCTGTAATGAAACCTAGGCACGCTGTCTGCTGTCTGTGTGGAAGGGGACTGGGTCCCAGGGAGCCAGGGACTCAGGCATGAGACCAACCAGAACAGTGACTTTGAGGGGTGAGGTCATCCTAGTCCTGACCTGGCCCCCCCCCGCTGGGAAAGACAAGGGTCACCACACATCAGGCCACCAAGTCTGGAGTCAGTCTAGCCTTAGAGGATGGAATATTTGGATTTGAGCTGTTTTCAGTGAAACAGATCAGAACTCAATCTAAAGTTGATCACATATGTAAATAAGTTGGTTGTACCTTATTATAAAAGTTATAGAGCCTATAAAGAAATATCAGAGCCTTCCCTCAAGTTTTCCTTTTACCCTCCTGGAGATACCAGAGTAGAGGTTCTATGAGGGCCTCACCTCCTTCCGGGCCCAGGGCACATGGGGTATCTGCTTCCTTGCCTTCTTTTTACTGGCACTGTGACTTTATCGTCAAAACCCCGGACCTGACTTAGTTCTGTCGCTGGACGTGCCTTCAGATCAGAGTGACCCTGGGGCTCAGGACCCTGGACTGAGTCAGGAGACAGGTGTTGAAACGAGCCCAGCTCTTCCAGGGGCCAGGGCAGGCAGGGTGAGCCAGGGAGCCCCAGCTGCAGTGAGAGCGCCCTCCTTTGGGTTCTGCAAGCCTGGGCTGGAAGCAATGGCGTGGTCTGTGTTTTAGAAGAGGCCTCGTGAGGTCCTCTGAGGAGCGGACCCCGGCACGGGAACGCTCAGTGCCAGCATCCTCTCCGAGCCCCAGGAAGTGAGGAGAATCCCTGAGGCCAGACCACAGAGGCCCAGCTGTTCTGCAGCGGCCATTTAGAAGCTTCCTAGGTTGCCCCGGGGGGTGTAGTAGCCATGGAACCCAGCCTCCGTGTCACTGTCCGCCAGCCTGCGTGACTTTGGTCAGGTTTCCTGCCCTGTCCGTGTTGTCACTTCTTCCCCCTGTGAAGGGGGATGATCATGGCCCCAGCTTGTGGAGAGCTGCCCGGCTCTCCGCTCTGCTGGCTCTGGGAAGCACTCAGGCCGTGCGAACTGTTCTGTCCGTGTGACTCATTTACAAGTCTTGTTTAGCCGTCTCTGCTCACAGTGTTGTGGCCATGAAGAGGACTGACTTCGGTTAGCACAACATGGAGCTCAGATGTGCGCTCAAATAACGTGAATGGTTGAACCACTTACTCCTCTAAAAGCCGTTGGTTCAGAAGTAGCCGTTGGTTCAGAAGTGGCCAATGGAGGAGCCACCCCAGTGGCCACAGCCACCCCTCCTGTTTTGGGGAGTGGGCTCTGAGAACGGTTTTGGCTTTCTTTTCAGGTGGGGTGGGAGGTGAGGAGAGAAGAGCCTCCGCCACGTGTGGGCCCCCTGATCCTGGACTGCGCTGGCTGCCGCTCTGGTGGGTCGGACACAGTCGGCGCTGCTCTTTCAGGAACGGGGGCGGGGTGCTGTGCTGCAGAGCCGCAGGCGTCGCCCCGGCTTTGTGTGTGGGTGAGGGACAGAGGACTTGTCCAGAGACACTTAGTGACCTCAGAGACATTATCCAGCACTCAGCCTTTATGAACTACCAAGACTAGCATAGATGGACCACGCCATGGACAAAGAGGAAATGGCTCTGAGTTGGGGGAAAGATGGCTGTCGTAAATTCCTGTGAGTTTTTTAAAGCTCTAGATTCAATTGGGTTTTATTTCTAGGATAACAGAATTGGTGTGAACACGAAAGTGTCATAGTGTGGAAGTGGCTATTTTAAAGATCCCTGACATCTACTATTCCCCTGGACAGAGGACAGTTAAGAATTCCAAAACAGCCAGAGACCTCATTTTCAAAAAGTTTTCTCCTTTGGCTGCCAAGCAATGTTCTTGTTGCTTGGGTGACTCTAGACGGGGGAATAAAATCAAAGTTTAAATAATTGTGGATTTGCTACTTACTACACTTGTGTGGACATTTAAAAATACTTGGATTTGTATTTAGCGTCGTGTGTTTTTTTAATTGGTGAGGAGTTGTACGTATCCCATGTCCATTGACTTTTCTTTGCAGTATTCTCATGTTTAATCCACTGAACTATTTCCATTTATTTTTATAAACACCAGACTTTTACACCATCCTGTCATATCTGGAAGACTGGGAATTTCAGGTGAATTTTTTTTTTTTTCAGGTGAATTTTATTAGCAAACCATATACCTTCAAAGGTTGTGATCTAAGACCCAGAGGAACAAAACGTGTTGTGTTTGGGATTTGCTTTTGGTGATCTCCCTTGTGCTTTTTTAAAACTGTTTTTCTTGTGGTGTAAGACTCGTATGGGAAAGATGGAGTAGCTCCTGGCTCCCTTGCCTGACAGCTCTGATGAAGTTCTCATTTGGCTAGTGAGCCACAGCCTGATCCATGTTGCAGAAGCACATTTGCCCTGCTGGTGTCCTTGCTGATCTTTATAGGATGTCAAATGGGTTTGCGAGGCTGCTGGTTTTTTTTTTTTCCTTTTCTTTTTTGCGTATTTCTTTTTATCAGTCTGTGGATTTTGCCCTAGTCAGTGTTATGTGATGTAGTTTTATAGAGTCTGCATATTATTTATGACATGGCTTTCTTCTTCCAATCTGTTACACAGGCAGTCGTGGCCCACCAAAATCGATGTACCCCAGGACCTTGAGGATGATCTCACGGCTACTCCTCTGTCCCACGCGACTGTCCCTCAGTCTCCTGCTCGGGCTGCCGACAGTGTCCTCAATGGCCACAGGAGCAAAGGCCTGTGTGACTCGTCTAAGAAGGACGACCACCCCGAGTTGGCCGGACCGGCGCTCTCCACCGTGTCCCCAGCGAGCTTGAAAGCCACGGCCAGCGGGCGCAAGTGCCTGTTCCGGGTGGAGGAAGACGAAGAGGAAGATGAGGAGGACAAGAAGCCCATGTCCCTCTCGACACAAGTGGTTCTGCGCCGGAAGCCCTCGGTGACCAACCGGCTGACGTCGAGGAAGAGCGCCCCCGTGCTCAACCAGATCTTTGAGGAAGGGGAGTCGGATGACGAGTTCGACATGGACGAGAACCTGCCCCCCAAGCTGAGCCGGCTCAAGATGAACATCGCCTCCCCGGGCACGGTGCACAAGCGCTACCACCGCCGGAAAAGCCAGGGCCGCGGCTCCAGCTGCAGCAGCTCGGAGACCAGCGACGACGACTCAGAGAGCCGGCGGCGGCTGGACAAAGACAGCGGCTTCACCTACTCCTGGCACCGGCGGGATAGCAGCGAGGGGCCCCCGGGCAGCGAGGGCGACGGCGGGGGCCAGAGCAAGCCGAGCGCCGGCAGCGGCGGCGTGGACAAGGCCAGCCCGAGCGAGAACAGCGCGGGTGGCGGCAGCCCCGCGAGCGGCTCGGGCGGCAAGCCCACCGGCACGTCGGGCAGCACGCGCCGCTGCGCCGGCTCCGGCCCCGGCGAGCTGGTGCAGAGCCTCAAACTCATGAGCCTCTGCCTGGGCTCCCAGCTGCACGGCGGCGCCAAGTACATCCTCGACCCGCAGGGTGGCTTGTCCTTCTCCAGCGTCAAGGTCCAGGAGAAGTCCACGTGGAAGATGTGCATCAGCTCCACGGGCAGCGTGGGCCAGGCCCCGGGCGTGGGCAGCATAAAGTTTTTCTCCGACCACGTGGCAGACAGCAGCACTGAGTTAGAACGGATAAAGAGCAAGAACCGGAAAAATAACGTGCTGCAGCTACCTCTGTGCGAAAAGACCATCTCTGTGAACATCCAGCGGAACCCTAAGGACGGGCTGCTGTGCGCCTCCAGCCAGGCCAGCTGCTGCCACGTCATCTGACTGGCGCCCTCCCTGGCCGCCGGCGTCCTCCCCGCTCGGGCCTGAGCACCGGCGCGCTTCTCCGCGCTTCTCCGCGCTTCTCCACTCTTCTCGTTTGGCTTTTGCTCTTTTACAGTGGGCGTTAGGAGCAGTTATTTATTACCTTTCACTTGTTCGCCTGACGATGTGACAATGCATGGTCTTTGTGCATGCTGCTAGACACTTCTTTTCCAGCCGAAAAGTCTGTTGTGTAATTTTTACATTTATAATTTTAATGTGGATGATCAGGATTAAATTAAAATGTATATTTGGAACCTAATATAAATGGAGCACTTAGAAATTTGATGTTCCGCACTTAATCTAGAGAGAAAAAAATGCTTTTGTTTCCGTGTGACAAATCTGAATTCCTGTCCTGACCTTCTGTGATAACGGAAACTCCGTGCTCTGAGGCACACTCCGTGGTGTCTGAGACAGAACCAAAGCAATAACGTGGTGATGCCGACAGGCCTGGTGCCTGCGAGCGTGTGCGTGCCCCGCCTTCCGAGGCCTGTGCGGAGCAGAGTACAGCGAGCATCTGCACTGAGAACCTTAAAACCATGATTTCAGCATACCCACACCTGTTTGTCTTAAGCTATAGTGTGAAAAAAAAAAAAAGTTTGGGCTCTTAAAATTTAACTGAAAAAGATTTTCTTGTTTTGTACTAGGTGAGATAAAGTACTGAGATTTATATGGCAGCTTCCCCCGTAGTGGTAAATTACAAACAGACAATCTTATTTTGTAATGTGATGAAGTGAACTGATGGTGTCTTAACTCTACTTATAGAGTGTGTAGTCTGTCTAACAGAACAAAAAGATGCTCGGTGTAAATTCCTTCCTATAGGGCACACCCTAGGGTTTCCTTTAAAACCATGTAGATAGAAGAAACTGTAGGGCCTGATATGGGAGCAAAGGTGCACACAGAAGTTGGCAAAGTCAAAACCCTATACATTTTTTTAAAAAATTACTGGGATTTGATTTTTAGGAGTTTGGTAATTAGGTTGTCTCTTTCGTTGTTTTTTTTGTTTTGTTTTGTTTTTCCATTCTATATCCTTTAGCTCAGTAAGCTATGAAAATTGGCTGATCAAAAACACATATAAAAGAACAAAATTCACACATACAGCAAACAAAAATGCACAAAGCTTGCTTTGTTTTTTTTGTTGATGTCGTTTTGGTTTTTGCTTTTTTTTTTTTGCTGCAAGTGTTTTTCACTTTGCCTTCCTGCCAAAACAATAATCAAAGAACTCTTACTTTAAACTGCTCCTGTACAAAGACTACTTTTGACCAGATAATCATCTTTCGTGGCATTTTATCTTGTAAGACGCAGTATATTGCAGATTGCTGCTTTTGGAAGGGGCCAGATGCTGCTTTTTCAGGCTGTGCCCTGGGGGTCTTCAAAGCAATGCTTATCCACATTGGTGATAGGATGTGGCTGGGCCGGGATTGGGGGAGGGGGAACCTTCCCACACTCAGCAGCTTTCCTTCACGTCTCTGAAGTGACAGTCACTTTGTCTGTAGAGTGGGCAGGGCACCAAAGGACTGCATTCCATTGGTCACGGTTTCTCCAAGTACACCCTGACTCTGCTACTTAGGGTTCATAGATTTTACTCCAAACTCTGAATTTCACAATATACTTAACTAAGATGATACCTAAAATACCTATTTTACTTTCTAGACCTAGGCTAGATATGTTTTAAGCTACAGCTCTAGTTCATTGTGATATTTATAATTGAAAGCTACCAGAAAAGATGGGTGGGTGAAGCCATAGAACATATTTGCTTGAAATTCTTGAGCAGGGATCTTATAAAGGGCCAGAAATAAGATGTGTGGTTCACATAGATAGTGAGCGTAACATCTGTATTAAACGTAGGAGAGAAGTTTATAAAGGGCATTGGCAATAAACTCTTTGTTGCAGCTGTTTTCCAAGTAATGTAAATACTTTTTCCTGTGATTATGTATAGCCTTGGAATGGCACCTTTTAACTAACCCATATGTGTTTGGTTTCCAATGGTTTTTTATATTCAGATGTATATATGGTGCTCACTTTAGGATCAGCAGTGTTGACCGTTAATGCTGCATAGCTGTATTATAGCCTTATTAGTTGTGTGTGATTGGTTGACCCTTTGGGTATACAGATGTTAGTCTGAGTGGCGTCTTACTCATTTGTTCATAAGTGGATGATTGTGCATGTGTTGTATGTCATAGTATGTCGTCACACAAAAGGGAGGGAGCAAATAACCATTACATTAAGACAATATTGGACCAAACTATTTACTAGCTCTAAACAGTTTCTTGTACCCCTTAACCTGTCTTCAGAAGTTGCATAGAGTTATAGTAGTGTGTAAATTAAATATTGTGGAAAAACAATTAGTCTTGTATTTTTCTGTATGTGTGTGTACATATATTATATATATATACACATATATATATAAAATTATGTACTTCTGGCAATTCTATCTGTATTTAAAGATGTGACAATCTTGACACCGATTTTAAGAATAGCTGTGAGACTGAATCAAAGTAAAGATATCCCTACCAAGTAAGAATTGATGTGTGTTAAGAGGGTACAGAATTATCAGCTGATTTGGTCAGTTGCTTCCACTGCTGGTTGATTTTCCTCGTTGTGTAAACATTGACAGGTATGTGACAAATGGGAAAAAAAAATCCAAATAATAAAGTGGCATATTGGTGTTCAGCAATATAACCTGCGTCCCACCTTTCTGTTTCTTCTCCTGAACGCAGACCCAGCCTGGGTGAGACGCAACTTTGTGCATGCCGTGCCCCTGCGCTGCCAGGTGTGACTGAAAACAGCCCCGGGACTGCCCATTAATTATGCTTTATTTCCCCAATTCATCGTTTCCCTCACTTGGCTCGTCACCATGCTCCCAAATAATGGAATAAACTGAAGCCGTGAGAACTGCCGAAGGCTCCCGCTTCACCCTCCCACCTTGACCTGAATCCTCACGCCCTGCCCTTGCCCCTGGTTATGTGATCCCAAGGTCAATTCCTTTACTCATACCTTGAGGCCTTATGGGGATGAGTGAGGCATCCACGAGGACTACTCATTCACTTCTTTCTTGTACCATCAAACTTTACTTCACTGCTAGATCATTCCTAACAGCAAACAAAACAAACATGACTTTATTCCCCGACCTTAAAGAGATGTCTCTGTTGTTCTCTCCCGTCTTCGCTCTTTAAACCCTTCCAATCAGGCTCCTGCTGCCATCACCCCACCATAACTGCTTGCTCAAGGTCGGCAGTGACCTCCATGTGTTAAAACCAGTGGTCAGTTTTTAAAACCAGCTTTGCGGGCGCCTGGGTGGCTCAGTTGGTTAAGCGACTGCCTTCGGCTTGGGTCATGATCCTGGAGTCTCAGGATCGAGTCCTGCATCAGGCTCCCTGCTCAGCAGGGAGTCTCCTTCTCCCTTTGACCCTCCCCCTTCTCATGCTCTCTCCTTCTCTCTCAATCTTTAAAACCAGCTTTGACGTATAATCCACATAGCATACAATTTCCAGTTGTACAATTCAGTGCTTTTCACTGTATTCTCAGAGTTGTGCAACCATTACCATAAATGCAAAAAGAAACCTGTACCTGTTTGCACTTCCTCTCTTCCTGTCATCTCCCCACCACAGCCTTAGCCCCTGGTGACCACTAACCCCAGCGGTCAACTTCTAACCTATGGTAGTGTTTGATGAGTTGGTCACCCTTCCTCATGAACCTCCCATTGTTCTGGGCCCCACTTCCACCTCACTGCTCTTCATCCCACTGGCTCCTTGCCCAACCTCTGAATTTGGAGGACCCCAAGGTTCATTTCTGGATCCTTCTCTGCACTTTCTGTCTCTTGGTCATCCCATTCAGTCAAACATTTACATGCTGATAGAACCCAAAAATATATTTAGCCAACCTCCCCAGAACACCAGATTCCAACAACCTTGACTTCTCTACATGGACGTGTCTAATAAGCCCCTGAGTTTTTACATGCTCAGAACTTAAACCTTACCTTCAAATCCTTACCTTCCTAATGCTTCCCATCTTATAAATGGTGGCTCTAAATCTTCTGCCCAAGTCAAGAATCTGGGTATCCTTCCCTCTGTCATTCCAGTATTCAAGCCATTCATTTAAATCTTATGCACCATTCAAAAATTGACCTGTTCCTACTGCTTTCCCTGCTAACACTCTAGTCAATGACACCATCATCACAACTGGACAACTGTAAATGCCTCCTGGAGAGTCTTGCTGCTTTTGCCCTTGCCTTTCTCTTGTCTGTTCTCTGTATAGCAGGGTGAGCGATCCTTTTAAAAGCTAAATCATGTCATGTTTCAGTGAAAGGTGTTTAATTTCCAAATATTTGGGGATTTTCCACACAAGTTTCTGTTAACTAATTTCTAGTGCAGTTCTGTTTTGGCCAGAAATCATGCTTTGTATAATTGAAATCTTTTAAAACTTCCCGAAACTCTTCTTATGGCTCAGCTAATGGCCTCTCTTGATGAATGTTTTTGTGAGTGCTGGAAAAGTGCAGTTGGTTAAGTGTTCTACACATGTCAGTCCCAGTTGCTTATTAATGTTAGTCAAGTCTTCTGTATCCTCACTGATTCTCTGTCTCGTGTCAGTTAGTGAGAGAGGAGTATTGAAATCTAGAATTGTGGATTGGCCTATTTCTCCTTTTAGTTCTATCAGCTTTACTTCATGAAATTTGAAACGTTGTTGTTAGGTACATACACATTTAAGATTGTTAAGTCCCAATGGACTGATCTTTTTCATCATTATGAAATGTTCCTCTTTATCTCTGATAAATGATTCTTTGTCATGAACTCTACTTTGTGTGATATAGCCACTCTAGCTTTCTTTGATTGGTAGGAGTATTTCTTTTTCCATCTTTTTACTCTTAACCTCTCTGTGTCTTTATATTTAAGGTAGAGTTGTTTTGTTTTTGGATTTTTTGTTTCTCTTTTATAGACAGCATATAGTGGGGTCTTGCTTTTTTTTTCTAATCTGCAAATCTTTGCCTTTTATTTGCAATATTTTAGATCAACTACCTTTAGTGTAATTATCAACATGGTTGAATTTATATCTACCATCTTTCTGGCTATTTGTTTCATCTGTTTTTTGTTTCTTTTCCCCTCTTTACTACGTTCTTTTTGTTTAACTGAGCACTTTTTATTGGCTTATTGGTTGTGCATCTTTAAATTTTTATTGGTTGTTACAGGGATGGGTATACATATATATGTACATATATATATAAATGGATGGATATATATAAATATAGCACATTGTATATATATTTATGTAATATATCTAATACATAGACATACATAATATATATATAAAGCTGCAATCTACCTCATATAGAATGTAAGAACCTTACAACTGTATTTCCACTTGCCTCTTTGTGTGTTGGCATACATTTTATTTTTATGTATGCATAAATATTTTTGTTTTAAATTGTTTTCTTTTTAAGAGATAAAACACAGGGGGAAAAAGTTTCTTTTACCTACATCTGATCATTTCCAGCACTCTTCATTTCTCTGTGTAGATCCACATTTTGGTATTTTCCTTCAAATTTTCATACAGTGCAGGTCTGCTGAAAATATATTCTGTCAGTTTTTGCTTGTCTAAAGTATTTTTACTTAATTCATGAAGAATATTTGCATTGGGTATAAAATTCTAAGCTGATTTTTACTGCAATGCTGGACAACACATTTTATATTGTTGAGTGCTAGATTTTTCTATTCATGTAAAAAGTGTTGGTTTTCATTTTGGCATACAGTTACTTGGAAGCAGGTAGATCCTTTGGGGTTTTGCTTTTAAAGTGTGTTAGGACAGATCCAGAGCTGTCTCTAGGGCTAATTTGACCCACACTGAGACAATACCTCCTGCGTCCTCCACTGAAGTGACATGTCATGCCACCGGACACATCAGACTTCAGGGTGCCCCCTTGCCTTGCTGTTCCCCACAGCTGCCCACGGGGCTCTGGGGAGGGACAGA
The DNA here is from genome assembly GCF_002201575.2 of Neomonachus schauinslandi. Taxonomy (NCBI): domain Eukaryota; kingdom Metazoa; phylum Chordata; class Mammalia; order Carnivora; family Phocidae; genus Neomonachus; species Neomonachus schauinslandi. Next base: position 153,973,770 of record NC_058403.1, read on the forward strand.
TGAGAAGGGGGAATGGGACTTTAGGCCTCCTTGAGCTAAGGGGACCCAAGCACCTTGTTGACTGCCAGCACATTAGATTTCTGAGGACCCCTGACTCTAGAACTGAGCACTTAGTGGACACCCCACTCCAAGCAGGGTGTGAAAGAGGTTAAGAAGTTAGGAGAAGAAAAAAACTGAATCTTGGTCCTTCTGAGTTCATAGTGCCCTTGAGTCAGAAATGAGGATCTAAATTCGTACCGGATGAAGATCAGAGGTGGTGACATGTGGCAGGGCACTGCTGGGCGGGGGGGGGAGGGGCGGTCCTGAGAGTTCCAAGGAGGGTGAGTCTGGGGAGGGAGTCAGAGTTGATTGCCAGGGATGGAGAACTGAATAGCTGGGCAGATGCGGATCGCCAGCCCCTCTAGGTGCCGGGAGCCAGCAGTGGACTTTGCTGAGGGAGAGTCCACTTTGCTTCTTGGCTCCTTCATCTTTTCACCAGGATGTTAAGCTTTCTGGACCGGAGGACTGGAAGAACTGGAGGCTGGGGGGAGCACAGCTGGAAGGCGTGGTACTGAGAGGAAGGCCTGCATGAAGGGGAAGTGAGACTGATTCAGTGCCCGTTGTGTGCGGCCCCAGGCTTGGAAGGGCCCCCTCGATTTAATGTTCTGCTCCTAGTTTGTTGTCTTGAAATTCTTAAAAACTTTCAAGCAAGGGTACTGCATATTCATTTTGCACTGGGCCCCTTGGCTGAGAGATTCCTTGCAGATCTGTACTCCACAAGGAAGGGAGGTCATCTAGACCCTGAGAAGGGGGCACTTTGGCGAGAGCAGAGACCCTGAGGGAGCGGCAAAGGCCAGAGACAGGAGCCAAACCACCTCCAGTGTGGGGATGAGCGAGAGCATCAAGGAGGCAGGGGGCTGCAGACCACTGACTGTGAGGCAAGCGGGTGAGCCTGAGAACTTCTTGCTGAGGCCGTGTGGTCTGTGGGTCAGCTCTGAGCATCAGAGGGTCCCCTGAGCTTGTGGAGAATGAGGTGGAAGCAGGTCCTTGGAGGGCTCTCTGAGAAGTGTCAGGAGCGAGGCAGAAGTGGTAAAGTGAGCTTGGATCGTGCCCCACTGAAGGACGGGCGGGCGGCCCATTGCCCCTGCCTCCCGGTGTGGGCCCTGAGGCTCAAGAGAGGTGAGGGGCCCGCCCAAGGGCACAGCACACCTGCCCAAGGATCTGATCCCAGAGCCCACTCCTCAGGTTGCCCACCTGGATGGGGAGAGGTGAGACTGGCCTTCGACATTACCTTTGACCTTGCAGTACCAGAGAGCTGGCCAAGCAGTATTAAGCCTTGTCCTGTACGGTTCCACTTTAAGCCACACTGGAGCTCGGACCTGACCCGTGTATATGCATCTTGTTACCTTCCTACCACCTGAAATTTCCAAATTCAGACACATAGCTGGTCCTAGGGGATTGCGGACCTGTAGGTGAGACCAGGTTGGGCAGCTGATCACACACCTTGTGGGGCGAGATCATCTAGAGTCAGGGCTGAGAGCCTGTCTCACTACATTTCCGCAAGAATTCCGGCAGGCCGCGGCTTCCCTGGGCCGGATGGCTAGTCCCTGGGGCTCGCCGCCTGGGAGGAGATGGAGACCAGGGAAGGCCTGTCTCTCGGTCCCTGGGAGGCCTGTGGTCTGTTAGGAAAGCTGGACCTTCGGCCTGTTTGTGTAGGAAGCACAGTGACAGCCCAGCCCGGTGGACACGCAGTGTGGGTGGACGTCCGCCACGCCAGTGGGTTGATTCAGGTGGTTCTGCAAACCCCAACCTGCGTCCTTCCTTCAGGTGTGGCCCAGAGGCGCGGACGGCTTCCAGCTGGGAAACAGCTGCGGCCAGCTGCTCGGCAGGGCCCGGGCTGGTGGGGGCCCCCGGGAGGGGGGGCCAGTGAGCAGCCCCCCACCAGGTGTCGGTCCTGCCACGCTCCAGGTCTCCCCCGCCCCCCGGCTCCACCTGCGATGGATGAACCCGTGGGGCCTGTTTTCGGCCTTGCATTCTGGGGTCGGGAGGGGCAGAGGTTGCCCTAAAGGGGCTCGTGAGCCTCCGGCAGCGGGGAGACATCACTGGTTTCCCCTTTTCAAGCCAGACAGCTGTGTAAAGGGGGGGCATGTCCCCGTGTCTACACTTGAGCTGCCTTCTGGTTCATTATTCCGCACTCTACCATGAGCTCCCTGGTACCGAGCAGCACTTTAAAGTGAAGATTCGGCCTCAGGGCTGGTTGTGCCCACCTGGGCCTGTCGGAGGCTGGGGACGGCACGCTCAGGCTAAGAGAGAGGGCAGTGGGGGGGGGGGGGGGGGAAGGGACCACGTGCTCTGGCCACTTTGTGCCTTGTGCCCCCTTCCCCAGTCGAGAGAGGAGGCCATGTGTCATCAGCAAGATCTGTGCCACACACGCAGGGCAAACCGCCACCATCCCTCTGTCACTTGTTTAATAATCACGTGAGGCCCACATACCAGTCAGCAAGGGGTCTGGCACCCCATCCCTCCCCTCAATGGCCCAAACATCCCAGGGCCCTACCGAGGGCCGGCGCCCCGGAGCTGGAAGGCCTCTGGCCCTGCAGGCTGCTCCTCTACCCCAGCTCCTGCTCGGGCCCAGGGCTCCTGGACTGGCGGGTGGGGCAGTCCCCCACCTGGCCCCGTGGGGACAAGGCAGGGGGGAAGGAAGCTGGCTACTTCTGGGGAGAAACCAGAAAGGCCTCTGCCCCGCCGTGGTTCTCAAACCTCAGTGTGTGCGCCATCCACCGCAGGCATCTTCGGGGACGTGACTCTGGGGCCAACCTGCCCGCATCCTCTTCCTCAGGCCCAGGGTGCTGGGAGCAGGGCACCCGCTTGAACGAGGGCCAGGTGCTGCGTTCTCAGCGGGGTGCGAACACACTGAGCAAACTGGGGCCTGTGCTACCGCCACATGGCCCCGGTCCTGGACTCGCTGCCCCCCAGCCTAGGCCTTGGGTGGGGCCCCCCGGCTGGCTTGCAAGTGTCCCACAACCTTCCCGGGTGCCCACTTTTGCATGGATGAGAAGACTATAAACGGGCCTCTTGACGGGACCAGAAAAAGTGTCTTCCTTCCCCTGAAGAGGCCGTGGCCCCTCTCGTGGTTGGGACAAAAGGATGCTCCCAAGCTGAACGATACAGCTGCCCTGGCTCAGGGGCCACGTCTTTCCTCCAGGCTCTGGTGGCCTCCTGGAGGTGCCGGTGGCTCTGGTCTCAGGCCCTCTGCTCCTCAAGCCACCCTCAGGTGAGCGTAGGGGACGGGGAGGGAAGCCTGGCCTGCTTCTTCAGACTCGGCCCTGTTGTCTGCTGTTGGCCAAGAGCTGGTGCCACGTACTGTCCTCGCGGGGCCCTGGAATTCTTGGAATAACTCAGCTGGAAGACTGTGGATCCCAGGCCTTCTTCCTTCTGTGGCTAGTTTCCTGCTGGAGAAAGCGTGGGAGCTGCAGGGGTGAGGGCTGAGAGAGCGGGTGGCGGGCAGCTTGGTGTGGGCTGCAGTACGATCCTGGCAGCTGTGGGCCCACGTGGAGCTGTGGAGAGAGCTGTGGGGGAACCCTGTGTGCCTCAGCTTCCTCATCTCTAAAAGAGAGCACTGTAAGGAAACCGAGGCCCATGGGGCGTACCAAGGAGGGCAGTGGGCTCCTGGCCTGCAGCGTCATCATAGGGCCGGGTACGCCTACCGCTGGCTGCCGGCTCCCTCCCCGGAGCCGCTAAGAGGAAGCTTTGTCCTCAAGTCTGAGTGTTTGAGCTGCTGGTGAGGAGGGGGACAGTGTGGCCCTCAGGAGGGACAGGAGGGTCCACTGTCTGACCCCCTCTCCCCAAGGCGGCAGCCAGGGGCTGGACTCTGCCAGCTGAAGCCCAGGCCTAGTCAGAGGGACACTCTGGGGTCCCTGTGGCACGTGTGTGGGGCATGACAGCCCAGCTCTCTGTCGGGGGTGCCCACTAAATGTCAGAGCACAGAACTAGATGTCATGCTGGTGGCGCCAGGGGAGTTGGGCTGAAGAGTGAACCAGGCCTCGGGCAAACTGTACCAGGGTCAAGGCCCTCCGACAGTCTATGGGCTTAGGGACAATCAGCATCTTAGAGCCTCAGAGAGGCGAGCTGGGTGGGCGGTGGGGGGCGTCATCCATGGGGAGAGACGGCTGGGCGCCTTCCACGGTGGGGTGCGCAGAGCCTCCTAGCGAGTTGGGGGAGCCCAGCGAGGGCTATGGTCCCCCTGGGGCTGCGGTGCTTCTCTGGGCCTGTCCTCGTGGAAAGCCAGTGTTGACCGGGCCTGGAGGCCAAGCACCCGGGCTCCGTGCCCTCTGGCTGACCACAGCATGGGCAGCCCCTCTGCCCGCTTCTGAGAGACACGGAGCTGGACCCCCGAGGCTCTGCAGCCCTTTCCTGCTTGTCCCTGCCTGACCCACCCACTGGGAGCGCCTGCCGGGTCCCCAGTCGGAGCTGCTCTGGCACTCTGCAGTCCCCGTGTGTCACAGCTGGCTGGGGACGTGGGAGCATGGTTCTTGCTCGCCTGGGCTGCCGTCCCCAGGACTTGGCCCTGAGGGCGGAGGTGAGGCCAGAAATAAGAGAACACATTGGTGCGCAGAAGAGCGGAGGGAGAGGAGTGCGGGGCGCAGGCTGCGGTGAGTGGTGCTGGGTGGGGATGGGGTGGCGTTGTCCTCCATGTCCCCCTCCGCTCAGTTAGGAGGATAAGTGACTACAGAGAGTGGAGCAGTGAAAAGGCCTTGGCGCCCCCACCTGCCATGAGCTGGAAGGCCCAGAGCAGCTCTAGGGCCAGCACACCTACACGGCAGCCCCTCCCACCAAACCCCTCTTGACACAGCCTGCTGATCCTACGTCCAGGCTCGGCGTCCCCGTGGCCCCAGCAGAGGTGGGGCCTGTGTGTTCTGCCTACCCCAGGGGCACCGTTTGCTCCCCGGCTGAGCCCTGGCTAAGCACTGTGCTTCTGCCGGGTGGTACTGAGGAAGGGCACAGGGAGGTTCCCGGGAAAGCCGGTCTCCTGGGCGGGGACCCCCGGCTCTGCACGGGCTTCTCGCAGGGTGAGGAGGGCCGGCGCATGGGCAGGGCATCGAGATGACTCCTGTTCACAGCCAGGACCCGTGCGAGACCAAGAGCTGCTCCATGGACCCCATCAACACTTTCCTCTTCCCCAGGCTGGACTGTGAGGAAGCTCCTGGGGACTCGGCTCAGGACCACTGCGGTGGCTGCCATTCACCGGTGCCAGAAAGTATTCATCAGGCCTGGAACCACCACCGGATGACTGGGCACGGAGTGCCTTAGACCAAGCAGGGGCTGGGTAGAGCCGAATCCGAGATGTCCGTGCTGGCAGACTCAGCGGCCTGGCAGGACCAACCCGACAACCCCGAGGGACAGACGGCGGCGTCGGGCCTTCCAGCAGACTATGCTGAATGGGCTGCTGAGGCCATCTCCGCCTTGAGGTGAAGGAGAGAATGAAGGCACTGGGCCCCCGGGTCCATGAGGAACATGGGCCCAGGCAGGGAGGGGCTGAGCTTGACAGGCAAAGGGAGCCAGGCTCTGCCCTCCTGGGTGGTCCTCATGGTTACACGTGGTGCGACACAGCCAGGGGAGCGAGCAGCCGGAGCTCGACTTACCGCCTCCGTGCCCAAGAAAGAGGTGCGTGCAGCCCTCTGGGCCCAGGCCGGGGATGGATGGCACCGCTGGGCAGAGGCCCCCCTCCGCAGGGGTGAGCCCACACCAGGGTGCCGGCTGCCACGGGCATGAAAGCAGCCCCGGTGGCCCTTGCCAGTCCCCACGACGGGACGGGTTCCAGCACTGGCTGGGCCTGGCCCCGGGCCTTGGAAGTGGCACACAGGTGCCCAGCCTCCAGCTGAGCACCGCCCAGCTCCCCCTTCAATGACCTGACCCAGGGCTCGTTTCAGAAGGAGGGCCGGTTCAGTCCTCGTGGGGTAAGTAAGAGTCAGAGAGGTACGTGTTGCCTTTAATCGCTCAGTTACGACGGCTTTTGTTGAGAAAGGGTCTGTTAACATACCGCAAAACAGAACCAGGCAAGAGGTGTTTAGAGCTGTCCGGGTGCTGGAAACACTGCCTCGCCCCCCTTCCCCAGGCCCGAACCCCCGCAGACCGGCCCCGCTGGTGGCGCGGGGGGTGCTCGGCCTGACCCGCCGCCCAGCCCCCATGGCCGGGCCGCTGCATGGGGGGTGCTGGGGGGGCCTGGGCAGGGACGGGAAGGCAGGAGCAGGCCGGGTGGGGGCCTGGGAGGAGCTGGGTCTCGGCTGTCCTCCCCGCCGGCCCTCACCGGGACACCGCAGAGGGGGGCGCGGTGCCGCCGCTTATGGCCACGCAGCTCCGGGTCTGGGGTCAGGGGCCGCCGCATTGCTCCAGGTGCCCCTCTGCCCTGGCTCAGGGCGGCCCGGGAGGGCGCTCAGGCCTCCTCCTCCTTATTGCCTTCCCTCGATTCCTCCTTCAGGTTCTGGGCCATGAGCTTCATTTGCTGTTGAGAGAACACAAGACACGGGGGGGGGGGTAAGCCACGCCAGCCTGCGGGGTGGCCCCCGGGGGGGTGACCCAGGCTCCCGCCCCCGCTGTGAGAGGCCCTGGGCGATGGGGTCTTGAGCTCCATCAGAGCACACTCTGTGCCCTGAGAAGCCGGGGAGCGGGGGCGCCCTGACACTGCCCGAGGCCCTCCCGAGAGCGCAGAGCCCCCGCTGCTGACACTGAAGAGATGGGGGCCAGTGGGCGTGGGCCGGGGATGTTGGGTTGGGTGAACCTGCTAGAAGGGGTCCTGTGTGTCCTGCCTACCCCAAGGACGCCTGCAGATACAGGGCTGAGACGCAGCCACGGGATTCTCCCGCCCCAGATCCCCAGGCAGGGGGCCTGGGGCACTGACTTGGGGCCAAGTCCTCGCTCTGTGCCTATAAACTTGGTGACCCAGGCAAGTGGACCTCTGTGCCTCTGCTTCCACACCTGCACGCAGGGAGCCGTGGAGCACATTCTGCACGGTGGTCACTGTACATGGAGTCCCTGGCCCAGAGCAGATGAGCCCAAACAGGAGACATTTTCGCCAGCCCTCTGTCCCTACAGCTACAGGGCCATCCCGAGCCACTGAGCCATCCAGTGCCACTGGGGACATCCTAAGAAATCTCCCTGAGGGCCAGGCCAAGACGGAAGTGCAGCCTGCCAGGCTCACAGGGAGGTGTCAGAAGGAGCCCACAGCCAAGGACAAGGCAGCTGGGGGTGAGGAGGTCCTGCAGCTCCCAGTCCTGGGGCGCCCCCCGCCGGTCCCCGAGGACCCCACCCCCCCAGCTCCCAGCCCCCTGTGTCCGTGGGTGCTGGAAAACATGACTACAGCTCTGCCCTGTTTGTTGAAAAAATGAATAACTCCTTTGGAATTTGGCTGAAAATACCCACGCTGCTTTTCGAGAAGAGTTATTTACTTCTGGGAAAAACACAACTCTGAGCTCAGACAAGGCCGCTGCTGCTCGAGGTAGCCGACCGCCCCTCTTGGAAGCCCCCGGGCACCACACGGGGCTGGATCTGATGCCGGGCTCTGTCTGTTTCAGGGATAGGAGGCCCGTTCACAGTCTGCAAGCAAAAGCCTCTGCCTCCTGCTTCAACCCCATTTCCCCTTGTGAGGATCATTTAGATCTGGAGTAGCTCAGGAGACCCCTGTTCTCTGAGCCTGGAGGCTGCCCCTCTCCCCATGGGCTGCGGCGAGGCCTGCCTGGCTCTTGCTGGTCCACATGGAAACAGGCTTTAGGGGATGGCTTCTAATGGAGAAGGGGGCCGGTGGGTCATGGGGACCAGGGAGCTCTTGTTGCACGGGCCACAGCATTTCCGCAGGCCTCCCTGGAGTAAGCCGTGGGCACAGGAGTGGACGCCAGCCTCAGGCCCCACGGCCACGATGCCTGTACAGCCTGGCAAGGTGACGGTGCCCGTCTGAGTTAGCTCGCAGACCTGGAGGAGCAGAACCCCCAGGCCACGTGAGAGTCTCCCAGAAGTTATGTTTTGCATCTGCCTCCTTTTCTGCTGCTCGTAGCACTTCCCATCCTCTTACGAGCCCGCTTTCCCTGTTAACTGTGGATGTAAAATACCCTCATACAGGAAAACTGTACTATTTCAGCCCAGATTCACTGCCAACTCTTCTAGCTGGTGTCATTTAATACTTACGAGACCTTTTTAAATGTCTTTTTATGAGAGAGAGAATATGAATCTATTTGACAAGCAGCCATAAGAAATTAAAGGCTAAATAAATGTAACTAAACTAGAACTATAATGAGGATAAAATATTGCCTAGCTTGTCATGGAATCTTCTAGACAGGCCTCCCTAGCATTCCACATGGGGAGGAAAATCAAAATGGGTTTTGATCCAAAGGAGCCTGTAAGGCTCCCTGCAGGGAGCAAGCTGCTCTCCCATTATGTGTAGGGCTTCCGCTGGGTGGCTCCTGAGCACAGGGCACGTCGGGAGGCCACGGGCTGTCCACACTGAGCTGCGCGGCTGGGAGCAAAGGTAGAAGCGGTGGCCAGGGACCCCACCATCCTCCCATGCCCCAGCCCAGGGGCAGGAGCACTCTGCCCAGGAGTATCTGTCTCCACAAGTGCAGTGACCAGGCCCCTCCATCTGGTGGGTTGGGCCAAGCCTGCCCACCACCCTTCCCCTCGGTGGTGGGTCCCCCAGGGCCTGATCTGCCTCATGGAGCTCTGTGACCCCCACAGGAAACATGGCCCATGGTGCGCGGGAAGGCTTGTGCTCCCCGGGCCTTTGCCAGCGCAGGGCTGAGCGCCCCGGCTGTGAGGGGAGCCGAGGCTTGGCTTGTCTCCCTGCATCTCCTGCCCTCCCTGCTGGACATGCTAGCCAGCGGCCGCAGCAGAACTTCAAACCTGTGGCTCAAGCCCAGAGAAACATCCAAGCAGTTTAGAAGAAACAAGCTGCAGCAGCCTGTTTGCCACAGAGGGAGACTTAAACTGGTTTTGAGGTCAGTGAGTGGCACCCAGTCCTGTCCGGTGCAAACAAATGGGCAGGCCTCCGCCATTCCTCCTGAAAGATGGAGTCAGAAGCCACTGCGCCTTGAGGCAGCTTCTCTCAGGTAAGCCAGCTGCTGTCCACTGCTCGCGGGTCTAGATCCCCTCCATCTGCTGCCATGACCTTGGAAAAGGAGCCCCACCCCACCCTCCTGGTGCGGAGGAGCCAGGAGCCTGAGCCCCAGCCCAGCCTGCTTCCCGCACCCTCCCCTACTGCGGGGAGACCATGAGCACTGGCAGGATGAACTCCAGAAGCACAGATTTTCTAATCTGAAAGAACCTTGATGATCATTCAGTCCTGTGGCCACTTAAGAATCTGGAGAAGCCTCTTAAATGCAGACTCATCGGCCCCTCCCTGGGACGCTAACTGGCTGGTCTGTAGTAGGGCCCAGGTCTCTGAATTTTTAACAAGCCCTTGAAATTTCTCTCCAGACCTCCCCAGACTTAGGAGTCTCTGATTTGTCGCCTGTCATCTGTCACAGAGAAGCAAGCTGGAGTGGAGGGGGATGAGCAGGCCCCTTCCAGGCCATGCTGTGGGCTCAGGCCAAGTCACAGAACAGCCCTTGGGGCACCAGGCCGACCCCTTGCAGCCCAGCTCTTCAGCCACTTCTGCTCTTTAGCAGCCCTGCCTGGGGAGATGCAATGGCAGGGAGCAACATTATCCCATTAAAAAAAACCTGGCTTCTTTAGGGATTCTTAAATTAAAGCCTTATTAAAACTATAAGCAAGGTAATAGTGCTGACTTCTTCCCTACAAAAAGCATCAGAATGAAGAGAATGAAATCTTCCCCAATTCATGACTCATTAAAACACTCATGCTCCAAATAATTCTTTAAAAACCACAGACTGACTTCTTACATCATTCATTATTAGTAATGATTATAAGAGGAACCTAATCACCAAGTGTGTTGTCCAAATGCACAGCTCAACATAAGAAAGGATGCATAGTTGGATCCATTATTCCCTGTGGAGAAGTTCAGAAATGCTTCCTGAGCCCTGCAGTGCTTTCTACAGATCTGGGACGGCCCCTTCTCCCCCTCAGGCTTGTTAGCAGAGACTCTCTCTGGCTGAACCCACAATCAGCTCTGGGATCTTGCTATTCATAGCACTCAGGAAATCACAACCAATGGATTACATTACTGCCCAATTTGAAATCTGTTAGCAGCTACTCCATTACCCCTTCCCCTCAAAAGCAACAACCACCCACAGAAAGACTATTTGGGCAGCTCCTAGCTGAAGGACCGAAAGAGCCTGTGCATTCATCTCTTCCTGTTTACCGGAAGCTTCGCTGGCCAGGAGCTGGCTCTGTGCAGAGCTCAGTGGCTGCCATGGGGCCGGCTGCTGGCCTCACGGGCTCAGACAGGAACCGGGTTCTCGGGCCAGTTCAGTCGGGTAACGGCACCTGCAGCACCCGGCTCCCCCGACTCATGCCGGCCTTGGCCTCGGGTGCGGAGGCCTGGTGACAGAGAGCTAAGATCACCAGCCCCCTACCCACCTCCATTCTGATGTAACTGGGCTCCCCCAGGGTGAGTCTGTCATGCAGGTGGGGTGGAAGGAAGCCACTCCTCCAGCTCGAGTGAGCGAGTGAGCGGGAAGGAGCAGGACCGGAGGCCTCCCTTGTGCACAGCCGTGTCCGTGCACCCCTCGTTAGCACAAGCGAGCGAGGTCTTCTCTCTCTGTGTCATTCATTGACCAGGCTGAGGCTAAGCAACTTGTCTGAGGTCATGTAGCTAGAATCAGGGCAAAATCAAACAAGGGTCTGGCCGTTCAGGTGAAAAAGAAAGTAAAGAATGGGACGTTTCACAAAGACTTTTTTTTTACATTTTTTTTAGTACTCTCTACCCCCAGCAGGGGGCTCGAACTCACAACCCCAATGATCAGGAGTGGCGTGCTCTTCTGACTGAGCCAGCCAGGCGCCTCAAAACTGTTTTTATTTGTTATATCTAGAGGAAAGCTTACCTCAAACAAGCAGTGTTTTGGACATATTCTAATATAACAATGAAACACTCCAGATCTGCCCTGGTCCTGGCAATGCGTTCAGGCTCTGACAAGCCCCACATCAGTGAGGGAAGGACAGGAGGGTGCAGGGGCAGCGGCCCCTCAGGCCGTCTGGAGGGCACCGCCTACACCACCTCTCTCTCTGGGGTGCCTGGTTCATCTCAATATTTGACAAAACGTACAAAATGTGAGGTCTGCTGACCATTAAACACACGGCGCTCTGAGTCGCACATCCTTACCCCAGCCAGCTTCTCTCCCAGTCACCCCATCTCAGGGGCCACTACCACCTGGCTGCTCGGATCAAAACTTGAGCCCTTATGGTGGATGCCTCTGTGCCCCTCCTCTGTCTTCAGTCCGCCGTGGGGCCCGGCCCGCCCCCCGCCCCCCCACCAAGCACACCCGCTGCTCCCAGTGCCAGCCTCCCAGACTCCTGGACGTTGTCATCCCAAAGCAGGCCAAGTCAGGTTTTAAGACAGGGGACAAGAACATGCAACCACAGAGGCTTCCCATAGGTTCTGGACTCAACCCCATGTCACCCAGCCCAGAGGGGCTGCCTGTCACCATCACCCTCCACTGTAATTCCTGCACTCCACTCACACCATCTGTTTTTGTCAAGGTTTATGGGAGGGTTTTTCCTGCTTCAGTGTTCTATCCCACCTAGTGTGGACTCTCTGGAGAGGAGCTGTGACTCTGCCCCCAAGGCCCCCAACACAGCACTGTGAGCTGGAGCCAGCGCTCCATCAGTCCCGGTGGAAGAGGGGCCACAGCCTGGAGCCCACGGGGGCAGCCAGCAAGATCCCCGTTCAGCCCATAACTCGGCATGACTACAGTGAACTGGGAAAGCCTCCCTTCTCGTGGGTATGTAAATGAGACACACTCATGTTCTTGAAGGCAGCATCACTATCTGGATCACAAATCTGTTGGTCACATGTATGGGGTCCCCGAAAACACACTGCAGTGTGAGCTTTATATCAGAAGGCTCAGGATGTCGTTCGGAGGCCCAGTTACCTGCCTTGCTGGCAATGCAGGTCTGGGCCCCTTAGGACTGTGGCTCAGTGGGAACAGGAATCTTGGTTCCCCCCAAGCCCCCCAGTGTGGCTCTGGCTCTGGCTCAGGGGGTCTGCAATGACCGCCAGGGAGGTGGAGAGTCAAGGGCCACCCGGAAGGTTGCCAGATTACCAGCTTGATCCCAGCTGGAGACAAAAACCCTCCAAGATCAAAACCCAGCTCCAAAGAGGCTCCAAGACTTGGTGGCCCAGCCCAGCTCACCCAACAGGTGACATGCTGGGGGCCACAAGTCTATTAACTGCACAAGCTGACCCCGGGAAGGGTAAAGTCAGTTTAACATGAAAAAATTTTTTTACATCTACTTCTTGAATAATTTTTTGGGTCTTGCTTTCTCTGCATAATTGGGTTTCAGAGCTAAATTTCCCAAAGCAGAAGTCAAAGGCTCTTGGAAGGGAAACTCCACAGATAGCCTGAGAATGCAAATTCCTTTCTATAGAGTGTGAGGGACCCGCAGAAGCCTGAGGCTTGCTTCCCAGCCATCCCCAGAGATGCACTTATTCTGATGCTTCTGGAATCAGGAGCCAAATACGTTCGATTAAGCCACAGCTTTCTCTGAAACCTGGGCTGCTAAAATTATGTATTTGCCAAAGCTATGGCGTTCTATAGGTGGCTAAAAGTGCTGAATGCACACACAAATGACAAAGCGAAACTGATGAAAGAGTGGCCTACCTCGCTGGGTTTGAGCTCGCTGGGTTTGGGAAGTGAGAAAGCCCTCATCTGGGCTGCTCATGGCCTCTGTCCTTCCACATTCCATCAGTGGGTTCTGGTATTTTCTCTGGGCCCCTAAATGCAATCCTTTCCATTTATCCAAAATTCGCCTGAGATCACTAAGCAATGAATGTAGCAGACTCTTCACCGGCACCTGGGCTTTCAGCATGGGATGGGCACACTCCATCTAGATGGTTCCGCATGGACTGTGGATCACAGGCAGGTGTGTTCAGAGCGCTAGCCCCATGCTTCATGCATGTTCTCTGTACTAGCTTCATGTAATTCTTGGTAACTTACTCCCCACCTGCCCATTTCCTGCATTTCTAATTGTGCTTATATATGCAACCTCTTTTTCCCTCCTGCTTTATTGATTTAACTTTTAATGTCTGTTACATTCTATTATTTTTGCGTAACTTACTGACCAACAGTTATATCACAATACATACCAGATACTGTTCTAAACGCTATTTACTCATTTGCTCCTCAGAACCACCCTATGAGAAACATATCGTCATCATGTTAAAGATAGAACTGAGGCCCAGGGAGGCTCAGAAGCCTGCCCAAGGTCACAGCGCACAGGAGGTTTGAGCCCAGCCCGCTGATGCGCCTCTGGTTTTGCGCTGTTATAACATCACTCAGCTTTCTGCCCCAGCCACCTGTGCCAGGAGATTCAGGGTCGGCTGGCTCACACTTCTGTCTCAAGAGGGTTTGCTGACATCTTTTTGGTTCTTGGTGAGGCCTCAATTTTGTCCCGTCCCACCTGGCTCAGATTTTCTGCTTCTGCTAAGTCTCTAAACCACGGGAGTCTGGCTCTAGAACCCACCACATTAACCCCTCTCCTGACCTGTAAGCACAAATTTAAGCAAGATTTTAAAAAGTTGCTTACAATGCCAGGAAAGAAGTTTAAGAGTTACATTTTTTAAGAAGACAGACATCCTTGGCTTTTTTTTTTTTTCTTTTTTTAAAAGGACAGGCCTCCGAAGGGCACAAGAACCAGAAAATGTGGGAAAAGCTGTGGGATTGTTAGTTGGCAAAATCACAAGTGCTCAAACAGCTCAAACATGGGAAGAAGGCTAGCGATGGGTGAACCGCTAAGGAGAGCACCTCCAACAAGGAAAACGGAAAGAACCGGGACCTAAATCTGGCAACAAAGTGCAATTCACCAAGCACCAAAAGAGGAGTACAGGCAGTCATACATTATTCAGGAACAATCAAGATTAAAATAAGCGATGTCTCCTTCGTTAGACGAGGAGAGAAAACTGGTAACAGATGTTGCTTAAAAGGCAGCTGAACTGAATGGATGTATTTTGGAAACACCCAGGCCCAAGTGTAGAGAAGGACGGTGGGCCCTGGGGACATCCACAAAGCGGGGGGGGATGCCCAGCCCAGCAGCGGCCTGGGCGGAAGGTGTTAACCCCACCCTCTCCATGGCCCACCACGGGGGTCAGGTCAGAATACAGATGGAATATGTGGAATAGAAGTGTCATTGGAAATAAAAAGAGCCAGGGTCCCTAAGAACAAAAGCAAGCTATGAGTAATCAGAAGGAAATATGAGAATATATAGATAAAACACTCAGTACTTCTGGAATGGCCATCCACTGTGCACATCCTGACCACAGAAGAAGGAGGGTGATAACAGGGAGGGTGAGGAAGGCACAGAACGGGAGTACTTAGCAACTCACAGAAGTCGGATGAAGGGGCCATCCAATTCTGTATGAGAAAGGGGAAAAAAGCATTTTGTGTTTTGGCAAATAGTCATGTAAAAAAAGTATGATGGGGGCACCTGGGGGGGCTCAGTCAGTTAAGTGTCTGACTCTTGGGTTTCGGCTCAGGTCATGACCTCAGCATCGTAAGAGGGAGCCCTGTGTTGGCTCTGAGCTCAGCGAGGAGTCTGTTTGAGATTCTCTCCCCCTTCCTTGCCCTCCCCCTCTATTCCGCCTCCCCCCCTTTCTTTCTCAAATAAATAAATAAATAAATAAATAAATAAATAAATACAATCTTTAAAAAAAAGTGTGGTGATCAGTTTGCCTCAAAACAGGACAAATTTCTTTTCAATTTCTTTTACAAATTGAGTTCCTTTTCTAATGGCATCTTTCACTGAAAGAACTAGGTTTCTAGGTGTGATGCTAGTTTGCAGAGCGAAGTGCACGAGGCAGCCCTCCATCCACTCCATCTGCTATGATATGGTCCTGGGCTGTTTATCAGAAGGGACGGAGGGGGATAATCTGATCGCTTTTCATCAGCCCATGATACCGAACACCCAGTGATGTTCCTTTACCGAGACATCAATCCTGCGCTTCAGATCACCCAGATGACCAAGCATCTGTAGGAGGCACTTCCTGGACAAGACTGTCTGCAGCGTCCCCTACTCAGGAACTGGTCCACTCTTGATCTGACTGTAGGAAGGATGTGCTGGGGCCTTCAGGATGTAACTCCCTCTGTCTGGAAGCCCTGAGAGACAAGGAGGGAGGCAGTGTTCTTCTCTCACTGCATAAGCTTCCATACAGGTCACTAGGGGCCCTCAGGAGATGAGACCCAGAGAGGTGAGTGACCAGCCAAGGCCGATGACGATCTGGTCAATCCCTGTCTTTATCTGTGGGTCCTAGGTTGATAGGTAGGAGCATCCCAGGGCCCAGGGCTCAGGCTGTGCATGGAGTGGTAGACAGGCCAGAGGACACACCCAGAGGGGTAAAGGACAGTAAGCTCCAGCGGCTGCTCCACAGAAAATGCCCCCATGCGCTCACTGAAAGTCATGGCTGGGGGGCATTTAGGGACCTAGCCACTGAAACTTCAGCAATTTGGTTGGGTCAAGGTGATACACAAAAGCTTAAGAGCCCAAAGAACAGAAATAAACACCACTGATTAACGACAGAAATCAGAGGTCTCTAACAGGACCCCGCCTGTGGGGTGAGTGGGTGGTGTGGCCGCTGGTCAGAGGGAACCCGGAGCCCAGCCTCCCGTCGGAGTCCTGAGTCAACCAGTGGGAGGGGCAGGGTCTCACTGCTGCACGAAGCAGAAGCCCAGACCGTTTAGAAAATAAAGGGCTGAGGTAAACACTTCACTGAATTAAGTGAGGGAGACAGCCTACTGCCCTCACCAGGGTTTCAACCAAAGACTTTTTAAAATTTTAAATAAACATTTTTCTTAAATATTAAGGGGAGATAACCTGTAATCGAAGAAAACAATCCATCACTACTAACTAGGAGAGAGACAGCAGGATGAATGGGAATGGCCGCACAGGGCGAGCTGCATCTCTGCCCCGAGAGGCACCTGCACCCCTTCTGTGTGCCTGCCGTGAGGGTCGGGGTGGGGGCTGGTGGTGCAGGCACGGAAAGGGCTCCTGTCCGCTGCAGAGTGGTTCCAGCCTCTGGACACCTCACCCCTCACCAAAGACCAGAAAGATGCTTGTAAAACGCAGGCCCAACTTCAGGCCAGAGAGAGAGCACACGTCTTTAGGATCTTCTCCCACCACCTTTAGGATCTTCCCAGGGCAGTGAGGTTGTTTCTCCCTATCTAAATACTGTATGGCTCTTTGATAAACATGGACATCTCTATGTTTGGTTAATCTAATACTTCACAATCAATAACATAACTAAAACCAAACCAATAGTCATAACATTGACTGGGATTTTGACAAGTCCACATTGCCTCCATTGCCTAAGAGATTGGCATGTTCCTTTCACCCCGGGGGGGGGGGGGGGGCGGGGCCCCATCCCCAGCGGGTAAGAACGGCTGCCCTGGGTGCCCACACAGCGAGCCAGCAGGACTGCCACCATCGGCGCCCCTTCGGAGGAGCCTGGGCAAAGCCAGAGCCAGGGATGGTCTACTTGATCACACCTGATCTTCTTCTGCAACAAAAACACCATCAGTGGAGGGCAGGGGCTCTAGCCTTCATTCATCGGACATCCCTTCCCTCAGAGCAGGAATGCCTACTCATCCCCATCTATGAGCCTCATTAAATAGACAAATTCCTGCTTTTTACATACATCTTTTATTTCACTTTCCTTGCCATCACCTTATATCCCCTCTGGGTGAGAGGCAGCGACCGTAACCAACACTGCGGCCGAATTTAGGGTGACGGGAACGTCACGGAACACACCTCACTGTTGTGTCACAGGGTCTTGAGCACATTTAGGCTGTCTAGTGCTTCCCGGAGTCTAGAACTGGAGTGACACAATGCTGTCCTAGTTGGTGTCATTGAAACCATCCATAGCACCAAACCACCTCTGTCCAAGGGACTATCTTTCCATTAACTTTCCTCCAGGGGGAGGGGTCCAGGTCAGACTTTCTAACAGGTGGAGTTAGTAGTAGGCTAGATGACTTTTTAAAAGTTCATGTCTATAGAACCATGAGAGACAATGGACTCTGAGAAACAAACTGAGGGTTCTAGAAGGGAGGGGGTGGGAGGATGGGTTAGCCTGGTGATGGGTATTAAAGAGGGCACGTTCTGCATGGAGCACTGGGTGTTATATGCAAACAATGAATCATGGAACATTACATCAAACACTAATGATGTAACGTATGGTGACTAACATAACAAAAAAAGTTCATGTCTATAGTCTAATATAGGCATGAAATCCATCACTTCTGTGAGGAAGAAAGGACTTTTTTTGCAAACATGTGCCTTAGAGACCAAAGAAATCTAAGACCCTAGTGTGACCAGAACCCAGAGTCTGGATGAAGAAGAAATGAGAGCATTCATGGCTGATACCCCACATACCGTCTAGTCAGACCACATCAGGTTTCTCCCGAGTGTGCGCATGCTTCAGGGGAGACATGGCCTGGTATGTGTTGCTGTTACATGAGCCGAGATGGGGTTTTCCAAATTGCAATGATTACAGAGTTTCACTGAAATTAATTATGGAACCAATCCTGGGTTAGCCACTCAGTACATGATACACGTGCCCCTCTAGGCCTTGAAGAGCAGTGCTCCCAGGTGTCAGGGGAGGCTCTGAAAGGCAGCGTGAACAAATGCATGGGCTTATCCCTGCTTTTGACCATATTCCAAGGCTCTTTTGGGTTCTCTCCAAAACAACAGAAGTAGAATAACAGCTACTTTATTATTTTATATGCAGTACCACAGGTTCTCTTTGTCCATCTAATGGACGTACAAAAGTTCTGATTGTTCTTAGGCCTTAAACACACAATGCACAAATGAACTTAGAAGATGTTCTTGGTTCTTTGGGTGAAGCCAATATTACCAAATACAGGTGTTCTCTGGTTAAAAAAAAAAAAAAGTTTACAAATTCAGAAAGAATAAAAGCTAGGACTAAAATGTTGCAGTTCTATATCTGCATATCACATTCAGAAGAGCATGCAAAATAGGGGGAGAAGTGGCAAAAGGGCACTTCAGTGAGGCTCCTAAAAATCACTGCAGGGAAGAAGGCTAGTACCAAATACTTCTTTCCAACTCCATCTGGTTCCACTCACTGCTTCCAGGTCTCAAAACGTGTCTGTATTTCATGCTGGGAGAGCATCAGTGGCTTCCTTCTGTTTCCATCACACACTTTCCAGAATCTGGAAAGTTCTAGAAAGATGGAGTCTAGCCCGTGTGATCAGTGGTGTCTTTAGTGCGACCTCTGGAAGAGATCACAGTCACAGTGTGGGTTAAGCTGTCAGCCAGCACAATCCTGCTTAAGCCACGTGGCTGCAGACACAGCTTTCTAAGCAAGTCCCAGTATATAGAGTGTCAGAACTCTGCCTCCTTGCTTGGCTATTTAGAAACACGAGCTGATCCACCTAATAGGTGTTGAATTAAATATGCTTTTAAATATTTAGTTCCTCTTCTACCATTACTGCTGTTTCCCTGTGTGAAGCCAAGAACAGCTAAGCCGTTTGCTGACAGGAGCCCCTGGTAAAAGTAATAAAATACAGATGATTTTTGCCTCTTACCCTGAATGATCTGCAGGTCATTTTGTTAAGAGGACATGGAATACATGTTTTAGGAGCCCACGGCCTGGTTTTAGTGGAGTGATTCTGTGTCAACTAGCAAAGCCTGCAGCTGATGCACAGTTCGTTCACAGGGGTCTAGGAGGGGGAAGCAAATCAGTGTTTCTGTAAGTTGTTTTGGACAAACCAAAAACCCAGCTTGCACCAAATCAAGAATCATAGAGTTGCACCAGGCTGTGGGTATATACTGTACATTTTCTGCCCTTTGACCCAAGCACTCTGGGTAAGTGTGTGTGGCAAAGAGCATGGGTAAATGCCCTTACGTCTGTGGGCTTACCGGAAAGGGCCTGAAAACCACTGGGAGGGAAGAGTAAGACACCCATAGTGGTTAGCAACAGCAGCTGGCCAACCTAGCCCCCCACCCTTCAGGAAGGCACTGGCACCAAGATCAAGACTCCCCTGGGGTGCTCGAAAAGGCATGCACCGGGCCTGTGCCAGGTCAGCAGGAAGTGAGGGCTAACCGCGAGAGGAAGACTCGCAGGAGGCAGAAATGGAAGGAAACAAAACGGGGTGAGTCAGAGCTGCAAGGGCACCACACAGTGAGAGGACAGCAATTTCCAAGCACAGCCCTTCTCAGGTGCAAAGGCTCACCACCCTCAACCACGGCCGGAGAAGGGAGCGCCGCCCACAGTTCTTGGGTCCCTGCCCTCCGGGGCACGCTGTGGTCAGGGCAGCGTGTCCCGCCGACCCCACCTATGGTAGATCACTGTGACCCCAGCTGACCACCCCAGTGCTGCAAAGAAGCTGCAGGCCCCGGGAGCGCGCTGGACACTCCAGGGTTTCTGGCTCCCAGGTGGATACACCTCGATGGGACCTCGAGCCCACCTCTCAGACCCCGGCTCCAGCCCCCTTCCCAGGCCTTCTACCCTGCTTTGGGGGCTCTGAGGGATGCGGTTCTCTCCTGACCTCCCCAGCAAACCGACCTGGCAGCAGCCTCTAGTCCCACGGTCTCACCTAAACCTGTGCATGCCCACTGTGCCTTGAAAACACGGCGCGGCAGGCGCACTTCCGGAAGCTTCTCCAGCCAGCCGCAGCCAGGACGGGCAGGCCTCACATGCACCCGCAAGCAGAGGACCCTGATGTAAGAGCTGGCAGGATGCTGTCTGCCCGCTGGCCTCCCTGAGGCAGAGTGGGCTCCCGAGGGCAGGGTTGGTCACCACGGTGATCCAAAGCTCTGAGGTGTGGCACAGGATTGTGGGGAACCAAAAGAGCCAGGCTGGGGAGGGCTTCTGCCCCGTTCTGTGCTGAGACCTTTACAGTGCTCTTTCTGCCCTTTACAGTGACCACAGACACATCCTGGGAGTCTCCATTTTTCCTTGGGCTGCACAATCAGACTCCCCCTTTGCCACCAAATCCCATCCCTCCAAGGGGCCAGTTCTATAGCTGGAGGAGAGCCAAGGGTGGTGTTAGGGAATGGACCATGGGACTACCTCGGTTACCCAAAGAAGCAAAGTCCAACTGGTAATTTCAGATGCTCTATGCAGGCAGCTTTAAGAATGAGACAGACTGGGGCACCTGGGTGGCTCAGTTGTTAAGCGTCTGCCTTCCGCTCAGGTCATGATCCCAGGGTCCTGGGATCGAGCCCCGCATCGGGCTCCTTGCCCAGCAGGGAGTCTGCTTCTCCCTCTCCCTCTGCCTACTTGTGTTCTCTATCTCTCTGTCAAATAAATAAATAAAATCTTTAAAAAACAAAAACAAAAAAAAGGAGACAGACTTTTATGTAGTTGGTCCTAAGTCTTGCTGATTGACAACCAGAATGTGTCTGAGGATCTTTCATAAAACAAGTTTCCCAGGTCCCATTCGCAATTCTCATTTAGCAGGTCTGGGGATGGGTCTGAGAACTGTTTTTCAAACTTTTAATTTTGATATTTCAAACTTACAGAAAAATTGCACGCACAGTATTAAGGAGTCAGAAATACTCTTACTCTGCTTTCATTGTGCCCTATTTGCTTCACTGTTCTCTATTGTTATTTTTTTTCTGAACCATTTGAGAGTTAAGTTGCAGACCACAAGCCCCTTGGCCCCTAAACACATCAGTGTATATTTCCTAAAATCAAGGCCTGGTTCTTACATGATACTGGAGAATGTTCTGTTCCCTAAGTGATTTTGAAGGGATGGCCACTTTCCTGTTTTATCAAGCTTGCCAAATTTTATCAAACTGATAGAATTCAGGAAGTATCAAAAACAGATGGGAGCCCCCCCAAGTAGTATTGCAGGATGATAAAACAGCAGCTGGTTATTCTGAGGATATAAGGTTATGGAAGAGGTTACAGTGATGAATGCATGAGTTCCCTTTTATTCAGGGTGCAAAAGATATTTTGATGAATTGGAATAGAACATTACCATATAAAGAAGCGTTCGATTGAGCTTAGTCTGGGGATATGTGGTGGGCATTCTCTAACTGGCCCTCGGTGTCCCTGTTGCTGGTATGACTCCTTCGTGGAACCCTCTCTCCTAGTGTGGGCTGGACCTAATGACTCGCTTCTCAACAACAGGACACAAATGTGAGGGAATGTCACTTTGGAGCTTAGGCTACAAAGAGGCTGTGGCTTCTGGCTCAGGTGCTCCGTCTCATGCGCTGGCTCGGATGGCAGCTGGCTGCCCTGTTGTGAGTGGCCCGCACACATGGAGAGGCCCATGGTGAGGAACTGTCTGGGCCCTGAGGCTCCCAGCCACGGGCCTGAGCCTGTCCAGCCCTGAGATGCATGTAGCTCTGCCCAACATAAGAGGTGCCCTGCTAAGCCATGTGCAGACTCGCAGAAACTGTGAGAGAGCCAATGTTTATTGTTTGGGGGTAATCTGTTATCCAGCAGTAGACAATATGGGATGGTTAACATGGAATATCACAAAAACTTACTATGTTAAAATATGCCTGATTTCATGGAGAGCTCAATAGAGTAATCAAAGGCCAAGGGGTCCTGGCCAGAGAGGCAGGAGGTGGGTTACCTCTCCTGTCTTTATAATTTAACCTCTCTCTCTCTCAACCAAATCCTTTCCTAGTGACTTTGAAAAATATTTTTATTTTTAAAATACATGTGCATAGTTTAAAAGAATCAAACACTACAGAAATACCATGAATAAAGATTCACTCCCACTTTTGTCCCCCAGCTCCTTATCTTGGGAGGCAATTTCTTAATACATGACCAATTTCATGATCATTCTTTCAGAAGTTTTGTTCCCCCTCCCCAATATCAGCATATGATATCTCTGGATATTCTTCTTGTTTTTAATACAAGGGTGGCATAATACACCCTGTTCTGCATCTTGCAAAATAAATCTTGGAGATAGTCCTATATCAGAAATTGTACAAAGTTCTTTTTCTTTTGAATGCCTTTGGGGTTTGTGATGGAACAATTAATTTACTGGTCCCCTAAACTAGGGTGTCCTTATGAACGTGTGAGTATATCTGGGGAATAAATTCTTTGAATTTTCTTTAGACTATTAAATATCCTACTCTCTCTCATTAAACAAACAAAATCCCCACCCCCCACCCCGTGGACATTTCAGTTTCCTCCTCCCTCTCCCAGCCAAACCTGTCAATGGAACGGTGTCTCTTGGCTCCCCAACCACCGCACTGTGGCTCCTGGCCAGTGAGTCCACTGGAAGAGATCCCTCTAAGGTCACCCAGCTGCCATGGTGCTAAATCCAAGGGCGTTTTCCCGTCTTCATCTGATGCGTTCACAGCTGCACTGGACATCTTGCCACGAACTCCTTCCCGACATGGCTGCCCAGGACTATGATGTGACCCCTCACCTGGCCCTCCAGCCCTCCCACCTCTCCCTCTGCCCTATGCCCGCCTTTTTCTGTAAACAATCCTCAAGGGTCAACTCCAGGGCCTCTCTTCACTTAGATCAGCACCACCCGCCATAACACTGTGATGACAGGAATGTTTTATTAGCACTTAAGATGTGGTTAGTGCAACTAAAGCGCTGAATTTTTAATTTGATTTAATCTGAAGGAATTTAAATGTAAATAGCCACAGGTGGCTGGAGGCTATCGTGGACAGTGCTCTCCCCGCGAGATGGCATATACCCAGCTGCAGCCGCCACCTGTGTGCAGAGCATACAGCCATCCCGACTCCCCGCCCACATTTCCTTCCCAACTCACAAAACACTCACAAAACCAATGCCCACCTGCCATCTTCCTTTGGATGTCACTAAACTGACAACACTAAATTCAAGATCATCTCCTGAAGCCAGGCTGTCTTCCCACCTGGTGAAGTGCACAGCTCAGGAGCCTTGCAAACCCAAGTGTGGTTGACTTCGTTTCCTGACCATTCTGATTGGTCTGCACTCTACATGTTGGTCACCGTCCTATGACTCCGTCATGGAACTGGTGTAACGGCCTCACCACTGGTCTGCAGCAGCCCCGCCGACTCCCCCCTAGTCTGTCCTCACAGCCCCCTGGAGCCTGAGAGACCCCACTCTCGGCGTGCCACAGCACAGCTATAGAGCACACTTATTCATCCACTAGACCAGCGAAGAGTCACAGATGCCAGGGATCCTCCGAGCCCTCGAAGTCGAGCTTGGGTCCAGCAGCAAAACCAGCTGAGGCCTGGTAAGTGCTAGGAGTTAAGTCAGGAAACAAGGCAGCAGTGGTCCATTTTCCTTGGGGCCTCGGGGCTGGAGAGGCAAGCACTTGACCAATAGTCATCAAGGGAAGGCATCTGCTGAGCAGTCCCTGAAAGGGGCTTTCTGAGCAGGGAGAGTGTGACACCAAAGGATGAAGGTGGCAAAAAAAAAAAAAAAAAAATCCGGGGACGGGGATTGGGGGGGGGGGGGGGGTGGGGGGGGGGGGGGCGCGGGCAGGAGGCCTTGGGGTCACACCCCTTTGTTCTGGACACTATTCCTGCAGCCTCCGGTTACATAAGCTTCTTTGGCAGCCGAGCCTCTAGCTCATTGGAACTTGCAGCCAAGGAGAGAGGCCAGCTTGTTTTATGTGTGCTTCATTTGGTCAGATTTTTTTTTTTTTTGCCTGTACTTTTGTGATTGATTTTTTTTAAATAGAATGCAAGACCTTCAGTTTATCCTGATTAAATTTTAACCTGTCCTTTGTGACCTTCATCACTGAAGCATGTCATGATTTTTCTGAATGCCTTCATCCAGCATATTCCATTGCCTTTCCGCCATCTTCACTGTTCATCTTCCTTTCATGCACCTCCCATTGTGTGCATTTTCCCGACACTCAGAGCTTATCGCAAACTTTAGTCTATCAGAACAACATATATTCCCTTTGACTGCTTTGGAGTGCCTTCCCTCCCTGCCTGGACTCTACCTCTTCCCTACTCCAGATCTTTCACTCTGGAAGTCAGCAATGCCAGCCGCTATTTCTTAGTCTCCCTGGTAGCTAGGGAATGAGCTGGTAACTAAATCCTGCCCAGTGGGGCTTGAGGGTAAGTCTCCTGGGGGACTTTTGGGCAAGGTTTTCCTTCCTAATATAAAGAGACTCTGAAGAGAAGCCTCCCTTACCTTTGGACAAGAATGTGTGAAGATATGATGCCTGGAGCTATGGCATCCACCTTGCGACCATGATGAAAGCCAACATACTGACGATGGCTGGATGGGAAGAGAGCCAAAGCCTACTTAGTTCCATAATGGCATCACTGGGCTGTTCCCTCAGCCCTGGGAAGGACCCATGTAGGGATTTATTGTTATATTATACCTCAGGTTCACTTAATAACTTTTATTTTTTTTTATTAGTTTCAAAAGAATTTAGTGATTCATCAGTTGCATCTAACACCCAGTGCTCATTACTTTACATGCCCTCCTTAATGCCCATCACCCAGTCACCCCATCCCCCCACCTACCTCCCCTCCAGCAACCCTGTTGGTTTCCTAGAGTTCAGCATCTCTTATGGTTTGCCTCCCTCTCAATTTTCATCTTATTTTATTTTTCCTTCCCTTTCCCTATGTTCATCTGTTTTGTTTCTTAAATTCCACATAGTAGTGAGATCATATGGTATTTGTCTTTCTCTGACTAAATTATCTCACTTAGCATAATACCCTCTAGTTCCAACCATGTCATTGCAAATGGCCATTCTTTTTGATGACTGAGTAATATTCCATAGTAGATACATACTGCATCTTCTTATCCATTCATCTGTCAATGGACATCTGGGCTCTTTCCATTGTTTGGCTATTGTGGACATTGCTGCTATAAACATTGGGGTGCAGGTGTCCCTTCAGATCACTGCATTTGTATCTTTGGGGTAAATACCCAGTAATGCAATTGCTGGGTCATAGAATAGCTCTATTTTCAACTTTTTGAGGAACCTCCATACTGTTTTCCAGAGTGGCTGCACCAGTTTGCATTCCCACCAACAGTGTAAGATGGTTCCCCTTTCTCTGCATCCTCACCAACATCTGTTGTTTCCTGAGTTTTTAATTTTGGCCATTCTGACTGGTGTGAGGTGGCATCTCATTGTGACTTTGATCTGTATTTCTCTGATGCCAAGTGATGTTGAGCATTTTTTCATGTGTCTGTTGGCCATTTGCATGTCTTCTTTGGAGAAATGTCTGTTCATATCTTCTGCACATTTCTTGACTAGATTTTTTGTTTTTTTTGGGTGTGGAGTTTGATAAGTTCTTTAAAGATTCTGGATACTAGCCTTTATCTGATAAGACATTTGCAAATACCTTCTCCAATTCTGTCAGTTGCCTTTTAGTTTTGTTTCCTTTGCTGTGCAAACGCTTTTTATCTTGATGAAGTTCCAATAGTTCATTTGTGCCTTTGTTTCTCTTGCCTTTAGAGACATGTCTAGTAAGAAGTTGCTGTGGCCGAGGTCGAAGAGGTTGAAGCCTGTGTTCTCTAGGATTCTGATGGATTCCTGTCTCAATATTTAGGCCTTTCATCCATTTTGAGTCTATTTTTGTGTATAGTGTTAAGAAATTGGCCCAGTTTCATTCTTCTGCATGTGGCTGTACAATTTTCCCAACACCATTCATTGAAGAGACTGTCTTTTTTCTATTGAATATTCTTTCCTTGATTTCTCTTTCTTCTGCTTCACTGTTAATGTATAGAAATGCAAAACTGACTTCTGTGCATTGATTTTGTATCTTGCAACTTGCTAAATTCCTGTATCAGTTCTAGCAATTTTTTGGTGGAGTCCTTTGGGTTTTTCTACATAGAATATTATGTTGTCTGTGAAGAGTTAAAGTTTGATTACTTCTTTACTGATTTGAATGCCTTTTATTTCTTTTTGTTGTCTGATTGCTGAGGCTAGGACTTCCAGTTCTATACTGAGTAACAGTGGTGAGAGTGGACATCCCTGCCATGTTCCTGACCTTAGAGGAAAAGCTCTCAGTTTTTTCCCCACTGAGGATGACATTTGCTGTGAGTCTTTCATAGATGGCTTTTATGATATTGAGGTATGTTCCTTCTATCCCTACACTGCAGAGAGTTTTAATCAAGAAAGGATGCTGTATTTTGTCAAATGCTTTTTCTGCATCTAATGAGAGAATCATATGGTTCTTGTCCTTTCTTTTATTAATGTATATGTATCACATTACGTATGTTGATGTTGTGGATGTTGAACCAACCTTGCAGTCTGGGAATAAATCCCACTTGGTCATGGTGAATAATCCTTTTAATGTACTGTTGGATCCTATTGGCTAATATCTTGGTGAGAATTTTGGCATCCATGTTCATCAGGGATATTGGTTTGTAATTCTCCTTTTTGGTGGGGTCTTTTTCTGGTTTTGGGATCAAGGTAATGCTGGCCTCAGAGAAAGAATTTGGAAGTTTTCCTTCCATTTCTATTTTTTGAAACAGCTTCAGAAGAATAGGTATTAATTCTTCTTTAATTGTTTGGTAGAATTCCCCTGGGAAGCCATCTGGCCCTGGACTCTTACTTGTTGGGAGATTTTTGATTACTGTTTCAATTTCCTTGCTGGTTATGAGTCTGTTCAGGTTTTCTATTTCTTCCCGTTTCAGTTTTGGCAGTTTATATGTTTCTAGGAATGCATCCATTTCTTCCAGATTGCCTAATTTGCTGGCTTATAGTTGCTCATAATATATTCTTAAAATTGTTTGTATTTCTTCGGTGTTGGTTGTGATCTCTCCTCTTTCATTCATGATTTATTTGGGTCCTTTCTCCTTTCTTTTTGATAAGTCTGACCAGGGGTTTATCAATGTTATTCTTTCAAAGAACCAGCTCCTAGTTTTGTTGATCTGTTCTACTGTTCTTTTGGTTTCGATTTCATTGATTTCTGCTCTGATCTTTATTATTTCTCTTCTCCTGCTGGGTTAGGCTTTATTTGCTGTTCTTTCTCCAGCTCCTTTAGTTGTATGGTTAGGTTGTGTATTTGAGACCTTTCTTGTTTCTTGAGAAAGGCTTGTATTGCTATATACTTCCCTCTTAGGACTGCCTTTGCTGCATCCCAAAGGTTCTGAACTGTCATGTTTTCATTTTCATTTGCTTCCATGTATTTTTTAATTTTTCTTTAATTTCCTGGTTGACCCATTCTTTCTTTAGTAGGATGCTCTTTAACCTCCATGTGTTTGTGTTCCTTCCAAATTTTTTTCTTATGGTTCACTTCAAGTTTGAAAGCATTGTGGTCTGAAAATATGCATGGTATAATCTCAATCTTTTTGTGTAGGTTGAGACCTAATTTGTGACCCAGTATGTGACCTATTCTGGAGAACGTTCCATGTGCACTCTAGAAGAATATGTATTCTGTTGCTTTAGGATGAAATGCTCTGAATATATTTGTGAAGTCCATCTGGTCCAGTGTGTCATTCAAAGCCCTAATAAATTTTATTCTTTATATGGGAACAACTCAGAAATATCCCAGGCTACGAAAGTCCCTACATCTCATCATTCTTGTGTTCTCCTGTAAGTTACTGGGTACCTTCTGAGCTAAATATGTTGTATCTGTGATTTCTAATTCTATGTAGACTAAGGCTTTATCTGGGCATATGTTTTTCTCCCTTAAATTACAAAGTTCTCTTGATTATACCGGCCAATTTTCTGAGAAGTTCATTCTTCTCATGAATTTTGAGGTACTTTCTATTGGTTGTTACACTCCAACATTTTAAGCCTCATTTAGAAACCAAAATCATGTTCTTTGACATTCCATGCAGCCATTTATCTCCCTTTCCTTTCAGTTACAAGTCTTGACCTCCAACATAGACCAACACCTGGTGTCCCTCTCCTGCAGGTGCTCCAACATCAGTAGGGAAGCAGCCTGAGTTATTTCCTGTGAGCTGAGCTCCCTGAGGCCCCCAGATGTGGCTCCTTCCTTCATGCCTCCTCAGAAAAGCCCTCCCTGGCACTGGTCTCTGCCCCCTCCTCCATTCCCAGAGCTCTTCCCTTCTGGAAGGCAATCAAGCCTGCTGTCTGCCCCCCTACCCCCTCGTAAGTCAGCATTACATACGAGCCCAGGGACAGAGCTGGTAGAGAAGGAACATTCCCAGGGGAGGGAAAAGGTGTGAACACTCACAGGATATCATAACTGCTTTTTTCTATCACACTTCATTTTCAGGAGAATCAGGGGAAGTTTAGGGTGACTGCAAGGGCTGATAAGTGTGGGCAGATTTGTTTTCACGTATGTGCCAAAGTGATAGCATCCTTCCTGTTTGGCAGTGCAGGCCTCATGTTTGTGTCCTCTGGTCCCACCCTCAGGCATCGTGGTGAGCCTTGTGGTGAGCAACAGGCTTCCTCTGACCTATCATTTTCTCTTCTTGTCCTGAGGCCTTGCATGTAGCTTTTCCTTGAAAAGTCCAGATTTACCCTCTATGGGAAAACCTCCTGTCACAAACACATCACCAGTAGCTCTGCGTTTTTCTTTTTCCTTTGTGTCAAATTCTTCCACCCTCACCTCTTGACTCTAAGCCTCTTCAGGATATTTGTTTTTCTGGCTTCCTTCCTGAATTTTTTCCATCTTGCACAGGAATATTTAATCCCTTCTAAAATGTTAGCGCCTAGACTTTTTCTAGCAAAAAGATCAGCTAGATTTTATAGGAAACAATGAAAAAATAACCCTTACACTTGCATGTAGTTTTTACATTTGAAGGAATTGTGTCCCATGCTGGCAAACAAAGCAGGAGGCCCATTAGTCACTCGACACCCCTGTGGAAGTGGCAAGGCCTGGCTGTTGGGCACCCGGCCGCCCTATCCCTAGTTTTCACAGTGCTTCCCACTTTGCACACATAATAACTGTCCTGCACAAAGGTTAGATCACACGCCTACAGCTATGAAGCTTAGGTCTTAGGACAGAAACACAGCCATGCTGCTTGGCTTCAAACCACTGTTCTTCCCAATTCCCTCAACTTCTGTATTTTCTGGCATTCAAGGAAGGTAGAGTTGACCCTTGAACAATGCAAGTTGCAACTGTGCAGGTTCACTTATCTATGGGTTTTTTTCGATAAATACAGTATAGTACTGCAAAAGTCTTTCCCTTATGATTTGCTTAATAACATTTTCTTTTCTCTAGCTTACTTAATTATAAGAATACAGTATATAATACATATAACATACAAAATACGAATTAATCAACTGTGTATGTTATGGGTAAGGCTTCCGGTCAACAGCAGGTTGTAAGTAGTTAGGTTTTGGGGTGGTCGAAAATTGAGCAAATTTTTGACTGAATGAACAGGGTCGGTGTCCCTAACCCCCATGTTGTTCAAGGGTCAACTGTGCACTCCTCAGTTTTTAGATTTCAGGAAGCTACAATTTTGCTGGACTTGTTTGCCACTCTGCTTTTGCTCCTACCTGGTGGGGGAGGGGGTTCAAGCTGGGGGGAGGACACTGGGAGGCTGAACTGTCTGACGCAGCATGTTTCCAGCCCATAGAGAGTAATAGTTGTGTTTGAGAGGCCCCCAGGACAGTTTTCTAGCAGATTTTCCTGCTTGTCTTTTAGCTTTCTCATTATATAAATGACAGATTCAGAAAAGCATGTTTTCAGTTTTGATGAAGTGCCATTTATTGATTTGTTCTTCTATGGATTGTGCTTCAGAGGCTGATCTAAGAAATCTTTGCCTAATGCAAGTCACAAAGATTTTATCCTGCTTTTTTCCTAGAAGATTTATAATTTTAGGTTTTCTGTTTAGGTTTACAAGCCATGTGGGTATGAAGCATTTTTTGTTTTTTTTTGTTTGTTTTGTTTTTGCATATGGATATCCAATTGTTCTCACACTATTTGTTGAAAAGACTATCCTTTCTCTACTGCACCATATTTGTGTCTTAGTTAAAAATCAGTAGTATATCCTGGTATCTTTCTCGTATTATTGGTTTTCTTCAAATATCTGATGCTCTTAGGTAGTTTCTTCACATTTCTGAAAGAAGGACTAGGTGATCCTTGGTGATCTACTCTACCAAAGACTAGGTGACAAGAATGGGCCCCTTCCAGGGGTTTTCTCTCCTCGTGTGTTATCTGTCTCCACCCTGTCCTCCCTCTGGATGGGGAGGAGGGGCTCTGGGTAGGCTCTGTGTATGCATACACCGATAAGCCTGTTTTTCTTTAGGGTGTGTGTAGGCAGCAAGTAGGTGGTCTGCAGGTCTCATGAGGAGCCACATGAGAAAAGCATCTTCTGTCCTGGGATACCATGCATGCCTTGTATTCCCTCCCTATGGGTCATGGAGGCCCTAGACATCCCTTCCAGTTGCAAAGCTCCTCCCGCTCATTTTCTCCTGAGGGGGAGGTGCTGCTCCCTTGACAGAGCTGCCTGAAGCCGCCCACTCCTGGTTCCCTTCCTGGCTGGATTGCCCTCCAGCTTGGGGCTGCTCTCACCAGCCAGCACTCGGCTGTGTCTGACAGGGCTGCCACATCTCTGCTACATTTCCTGGTCAACTTGTCTTTTCTACTTTCTATTTTACAGAAATTTCCCAACCTTTTTTGGTTAGCTGATGGTACACTTTCTTGTTTTCCAACCTTTTAAATGGATTTATGCTTTTCTTGTATTTTTCTTTTTGAGGCAGAAGTAAATGGGAAGTCCCATCAGATGGTAGTAAGTGTTAGGGATGTGTGGATTCACTTTGCCACAGAATATCCACTAGGTCATCCCCAGAGACAAAAAGCAGAACTGGAGGGATCGCCAGGCCAACCAGGGATACTATATACAGGAAGCTGGCTGGCCGGCTGTGGTCTCACTCCCCACATCTTTAAAAAGCTCTCTGGCCATGGAAGGCCTATGGCTCTGTGTAAGGGAGGCACTGGGCATGGGCATGGCTAGGCGAAGAGCAGGGATGCAGGAAAGCACAGGTTCACTAGGACATACTTTGTCAAGAATCAAGCCCACAGCTGTCATGACAAGACCTTTTTCTGTTTTCCTTAATCATCTTTCACAAACTTGAGTCTGCCTCTATCTGTTTATTTTTTTTATATAGTTATTTTTTAAAAGATTTTATTTATTTATTTGACAGAGAGAGACACAGCGAGAGAGGGAACATAAGCAGGGGGAGTGGGGGAGGGAGAAACAGGCTTCCCGCCGAGGAGGGAGCCCGATGTGGGACTCAATCCCAGGATCCTGGGATCATGACCTGAGCCGAAGGCAGACGCTTAACGACTGAGCCACCCAGGCGCCCTCTATCTGTTTTTTTAGAAGAAAAGTATACATGTGTATGTAGTTCTACTATCTAGTCAGTAATAGTTATAGTGTTATTATAGTCCTAGTTAATAGGAGCACTAGTTTTTTAAAAGATTTTATTTATTTGAGAGAGAGAGAGAACACGACTGGGGGTGGGGGGTGGGCAGAGGGAGAAGGAGAAGCATACTCTCCGCTATGCAGGGAGCCTGAGGTGGGGATCGATCCCAGGACCCTGAGATCAAGACCTGAGCTGAAGGCAGACGCTTAACCAACTGAGCCACCCAGGCGCCCCTGGAGCACTAGGTTTTAAAAAATCTATATTGAGAGTTTTTTTTTTGAGGGGGGGAGGTCCTTAAAAGTATCAATGATCTTGGCCCCACAGACTGCTTGTTTTAGTTTCCACAGTATTTTATCCTAAGACAGGCTGGCCACAGAATTTACGAAGGAACCAGCACTATCACACACGCTCCATCATATAAATCATTCTTGATCTGAAGGAAAACAGTTTCATCTTAAAAAAACAAAATAAAAAACTCCAAAATTTCATGTTTCCTTCTTGGCTCAAGTCTTGTTATGAAACCACTCTGGGTAAAGATACATTACATTTAAAAAAGTGGGGGGAAGCAAACACAAAATATGCCTGCTATACTGGACTTAAAAGACTTGCTTCTTTGCTAACAGACCTCTGCTTATGCTGTTAGACTCTCTTGTTAATTTTGATCTGGCTGTTTACACACATTTTTAATTTGTTCAATCATTTTACAGACCAGTAGTTTCATGATTCAATTTGTTTCAGGCAAAATGGAGTGTTACAAAAAAAAATCCCAGACTATTTTCAGGTTGGAGAAATTAATGAATTGAAATTGGAGCAAATCTACATGATTGCTTTTTTTGTTCTAATTACAGAATGGAGTCCTTCCCATAGATGTAAAACTGTTCAGTAATAGCATAATAGATATAAATACAAATATATCCCCATATTTCCTAGCCTTCCCCTTTTATTCTTTGAAGGGTCCAGAAGCCATCACATTTTGAGATGCAGGTTTAGCTGATGCTTACTCTGGAGTAAGTGCTAGGCTAGGACACTGCTACCTTTCAACTGCACAGACTGTGAGAAGGGGTCCCTGTGCCCCGCAGGAAAGCAAGGGCTGTGGGCACAGGTTGGCTTGGGCACACAGAGCCTGGAATATCCCCCAGCAGGCTTTTCCTTCCCCTCAGTGGCTATAAAATTCCATAAACAAAAGACGGAGTCCCCGGCATTCCTGCTCAATTACTGGTTTTCCTTAAAGCAAATGAACACAAACAAAAATATCTAATTCTCATAAATCTATAAAAGTATTACTCTTCCAGTTCAAAATCATAAACTATTGCACAAACACATGGAGTTGGAAAGAATGCTATAACCAGCCCACCCCCCAGCTTCTTTAAGAAATGGACACTGCTAATACTAGAGAGTCCTCCTTGACAGCCCCTTTAAACCTCGTCTTCCACCCTCCTCCGTCAAAGAGGAACACTGCCCTGGATTTGCTACTCATCATTCCCATGTGGTTCTTCTCCCCTAGACGCGTCACACCTAAATGATGCAAGTGTTAAAACTTGCTGTCAGTGACAAGAGCTGGCCACACAGGGCTCCAGGGTGAACTGGCTCCTGGAGTGCTGGGGTGCGGATTCCTTTTGCTCCCGTGCAGGGGTGTGCCCTCCACCTGTGCTCTCCGTCCCACAGCTGTGCTACACCCCGGGCCCCACCAGCTCCACAGGGGACCATCAGCCAGCCCGAGGGGCAGTGCTGAGGAGGGACATATAGTTACAGGCCTTCTCTTCATGCTCATCTAAAAACACACCTCCGTGTCCTCACTGAAGATAATTAGACAATTGTTGCCTCCAACAGGAAGCAAACGCTCTACAACAAACCAGCAGATTAAACAAGACTTCATCCAAAGTCTAGTGACAGACAAATGAGAAGGACTCTTTATCAGGAAACATTGTGCCACAGCTGACACGTTTTGTCTTAAGGCAAGCTTCCACCTTCCACACCAACCCAGGACTGAGTATGCCTTCTCTGTCCTCCCCCAGCAAGTCTGCTAAGCCTCTCCTTCATCCTGCTCAGTTTTCAAGCCAGCTGGCGGCATATTTCTTCCTCTACTTGCTGCCCCTGCCCTGAACACTGGGCCTTGCAAACAGTGAGTACTCCATGCAGGTGGAATCCGCACCAGGTAGAGACAGTTCTCAAACTGCGCACAGAGGCACCCCCAAGCACTGCAGTGAGCTCACAGGGGTGCCACAGGATATTCTGAATTTTGGAGAAAAACACAGTGACACTCAGCATCTATCAGATGGCAGTCAAGACAGGTGCTCAGTCTAATACCTAGTGAGATGAGCTTTACTAAGGGGGATGGTTTTGATTAGGGAAGCAGAAGAAAGGTCGTCTGGGCACCTGGGGAGCTTGGGGCCAGGCCGGGCCTCTGTGGGTGTGGCAGCAAGGTGCTGAGGGCAGCACAAGAGCGCTGGGCTGCTCAAGGTGTGTGGGAAAGGGAGCAGCAGATGTGGCCTCTCACCAACAGGGCTGAGGTGGGGGTGGTGAGGTGCTGATGGACGGGAGTCCCCTATTCCCCAGAAGATGTGAAGAAGTCTTTCTCTACTACTGCACACACCCTAATCTTATTCCAAGCACAAGGTAAGTCACATGGTGATATTTTAGATTAGCTATACTTTGTGACATAGGCTTAGTCAGCTCACCTATAAACTTCGCTACAATTGATTACCCTCTTCCCCTTAGAACACGTGTTCTGCATTCCAAAGCATTGGCTTATAAAAGGATCTTTCAACCTACTATTCACTGAGTACCTGCAGTGGACACCCTAGGGTATGTCCTAGGCTTCACCCCCAGTGATTCCCCATCTGCTGGTTTCATGCCATGGACAATCCCTTTCCCTAGAATATGAGTGGGAGCTGGAACTTGCTTCCAATCAACAGAATATGGCAAAGGTGATGGGATGTCACTCCTGTGATAGGATGCATTATATGACAAAGGGGAAGAGATTTTGCAGATGTAATTAATGAGCTGACTTTAAGTTAACCAAAAGAGACGTGCTGAGGTGGCTCAGTTGGTTAACTGTCTGACTCTTGATTTCGGCTCAGGTCATGATTGCAGGGTTGTGAGATTGAGCCCCATGTTGGGTGTGGAGCCTGCTTAATATTCTCTCTCCCTCTCTCTCTCTGCCCCTCCCACCCTGCTCTCTCTCTCTCTCTCTCAAAAATTTAAAAAAAAAAATCAACAAATCTTAAAAAAAAAAGTTAACCAAAAGAGAGATTATCCTGAGTAAGCTGGACTTAATAATAAATCGAGAGCCCTTTAAAAAAGGGTATAGGCTGTCCCTGAGGGCAGAGACTGAAGCAGAGAGACTCTTCACTGCTGACTCTGAAGAAGTAGGCTGCCATATTGTGGAGGCCTATGGAAAGGAACATGGGAAGGAACTGTGGGTGGCCTTCAGGAGCAAAGAGTGGCCCCCAGCACACAGCTAGCCAGAAAATGGGAACTTCACAGTCTTACTGTCATGGGAGATGCATTCGGCTAACAATTGCAGAGAACCTGAAGATCTTTCTCCAGTTGAGCCTCTCATGAGACCAAAGCCCTGCACAAGATTTTGATTGCAGCCACTAAGACCTTGAGGAGAGGACCCAGTTAAGCTGTGCCCACAGAAACTGTGAGATGCTAAATGTGTGTTGTTTTAGGCCACTAAGTTTGTGGTTGTTTGTTACAGAGCAATAGAAAACTAATACAGTGCCCAAGGTAGAAACTGTTTATGCTACACTCTCGATGCATTGAGTACATGAAACAGTTAAGCAGAAACGATCTCCAAACATTTTATAGTTTTAAATGACATTTTTGAAAAAGGTTTTATTTATTTATTTGAGAGAGAGTGAGCATGAGTGGGGGGAGGGGCAGAAGGAGAGGGAGAAGTAGAGTCCCTGCTGAGCAGGGAGCCTGACATGGTACTCGAGCCCAGGACCCTGAGATCATGACCTGAGCCGAAGGCAGCCGCTTAACCGACTAAGCCACCCAGGCGCCCCAAGTAAATGAAGATTTAAAAAATGTTTTAAATCTGTGCTACAATTTTCATCTGCAAATTGATCTAACCCATCCTTTTAATTTTAAGCAAATCCAAATTCCTGTGTGTTGCTTGGCTCCTCTGGCAAACTGATCCTGGTTTTTCAGGATTTTGATGGCTCTAATTTCTAAGAAACTCTATCCTTTGGTGAACTCTAAACACGTTAGTTCCACTCAATTGCACCTGGAGGAGTCCTGGGGTAAACAGGGTGTTGTACCTGTGGACTCCTAGAGCAGTCTGCAGGGAGGAGGCCAGGTGGGATGTGAGAATGTCCACTTTGACCCAGGATATGGCCCAGGAATGGTCAGTTTGACCCAGTGACCCTCTATCAACCCACTGTGTTGTAACTTTTTGAAGATTCAAAGCTTTCTGTAAATTTATGAGAAACTGACAAATTACTCCTTAACATTTTTTAATCTGTAGGTTTTTTCCGAAGAACTAGAATTTCAACCTAGAATGTATACTTATCATTACCTAATTATTGACAGATTTATCTAATATTGTTAGAGTACCATCAGCTACTTTGTCTCTCCTTTGGGTCTGAAGAGAAAAACAGTTTTGCTCTAATTTCCTCTAAGTGGCGCAGTACTTAAGGTGTCCTGGGGAGGGGTGACGTGGGGCTGGCCTGGCCTCCTCTGCGGTGTCTGGAGCAGGCTGTAGATGGTCCGCCCTGAGTCACAGCCTTCACTGCTCAGAAATATGATGGAAACACCCAAAGCAGATGATGCGCATATGCTTTCCCTCACTACGTTCACCTCATTTTCAAAACTTTGAGGCATTTAGTTAAAACTGATCATGACCACATCTTTAAACTTTGTGAGCCAAGGCTGAAATCTTAGAGGCGAGAAAGGAGCCACCGTCATCTGTTTATTGCTGATTTTGAAGCAACAGTGGCTTTGTAATGCTGGTAAGTTACTAGCACCTGGAGAGCTGTCTCTTGTACACGCATCATGGCTGATGGGAGCACGGGTTACTTATAACACTGAGGGGCTCACAGGACAAATCACGAGGCACCCAATCATGACAGTCAAAATATGCAGAATGCACTCTAAAGTCAGTTGCTTTAGTCAGTGGCTCTCCCCAAAGCCAACTGCTTCTTTATGTCCCCAGTGACTTACGGAGCTGTACCGTACGCTTTTAGAAAGGCAAAATTAACTCTACAGCAAAAAAGATGAAGTGAACACTAAATTCCATTTAAAACATTTCAAATTTGCCCATCTTGGGGAATACAGGCATTTTAAACGATGATGCCATCGGCTCGCATGACTGTCATTTGAGCACTGGGGGAGTAGCCCAGCGGGCTGCCGCACCCTACAGTGTGCATGCCGAGTCTCCCAAGAGAGCTGCCCTATGGCATGGAGGTGCCTCCGGGGTGCCTGGTCCAAGTCCTCAAGTTTAGCCATGAGGGCACTGAAGCAAGCCCAGGCTTGCATGGCTTCTCTGTGCTAGAGGACAGCCTGGAACCCATCCCGCAGAAGGTCCCTTGACCTAAAGGAGACTGCCCAAATGGCTGCAGGTGTTCTGACCCCAGACAGAATGTTTTTCTCCTGCGCTTCCTGGACGCCCAGGGACAGGGCCTGTCCCTGATGACCCTCTGCTAGGTTAAGGCTGCTACCTCAAGCAGCAGTGCGGCCACCACCTCCTCTGGGAATACACAAGCAAATACAGAATCACCAGTCAAGGGGGGCAAGGTCGCTCTTCCACGCACATCTGCCACAAGCCAGGTACTAAGAAAACAGAGAAGCCACATGCTGGCTGTGGCTATTCCAGGACACAGGTAAGTAAACCATGACCACATGTAGCACAAAGGAGAGCCTCACTGTGGTGGTGACCCAGGAGTCCTAAGAGAGGACGACAACATTTCCAGGAAGACAAGTTGGACAGAAAGAAGGGAGTCAGCAGAGTAGGGAGAGTGTGCAGAGGCAAAACCACCTGGGGTGACCCAGGAACCTGGTCACTTCCACATGGCCAGAGAGAGGGGCTGGCCGGGGAGATGAGGCTGAAAACAGCCATGGGGAGGGGCTGGGGTTTCTCTGGAACGTCGAGAGGCTGAAGGATTTTGAGTGGGAGCATACCATGGAGTTTTTATTTTATTTATTTGTCAGAGAGAGAGCGAGCACACAGCCAGGGACAGGCAGAGGGAGAGGGAGAAGCAGGCTCCCCACTGAGGAGGGAGCCCGATGAGGGGCTCGATCCCAGGGCCCTGGGATCATGATCTGAGCTGAAGGCAGACACTTAACCGACTGAGCCACCCAGGCGACCCCCACAGAGTTACATTTGGAATTGGGACAACAAGCTGTGGTAGCAAAAGGGCAAGCGGATGGGACAGAGGAGAGACAGGGGCCAAGGGGAGGGCAGTCAGGGGCTGAAGGAGCCATCCTGGAAGAGAGGGTGAGAGCCCTTTAACTGATTCTTCAACATATTCCTGACTAAAGGGAAAGTTTACCTACACAAGGACTGATACCATTTAAAAGGTCAAGTTAGGGACTTGAATTACTAACCCCAGCAAGAGAAACCTAAAAACACAGCTTGTTACTTTAATGAGCAGTTCTTGGTCATAGGGAATTCTCAGATGATGTAAAAGAAGAATCTTAGTTCATCTAAACACTGATTTATTAACATAGTTCATCTATTAATTATATCTTAGAGGCTTAAGCTATGTTATTATACTCCGTAGAATGGTAATTTCTGTGCTTTTTAAAGTACCAAATGAAAATAGAGACATAAGGGAAACCAGCAGGATATATTGTGGTTTTGAAAATGGGTTTGATTTTCAACTTTGTGCTTGCACCTTTGAGGAATTCAAAGGTATAATTTAAGAGTCTGGCAACTGAAGAATTATAATCAGCACTTACAATTTCACCAAATATGTATCACTTCCAAATCTGCTCCTTCCATACCACCCTATGTTCTACTTACTGCCCTGCTTGAGACGCACAGAAGGCACATAAAATGTGAATTTTATGAGTGAATGTGTGAGCGGCACGACCTGCTGGGGGCACCGCATCCCGAGGCCAGGACTGGGTCACTCTCCTCATGGCTTTTCACCTTTATATTCTGGCTGAGGAGTCTAGGTACTGAGATCAGTGTAACAGCTTTGTAGCTCTAGATATTTTCTGACGAGTTATAGTGCCCAGCCGCTAATCTTCCCTCGCTTTCAAGTTGCCTTCACTGTGCACTATTCAACAGTACGTGGTGGAGGTGGTCTGAACCCCACATCACCACCACCGCGGCATCCACGGAAGAGGGATGGAAATGGAGGGGTCTGTGGAGCCACAGCCTTTGGGGAAAAAAGGAAGTACATACTATCCTTACTTCCTCTACAGCCGAGCATCTCTATCTTTCAGAATCATCTTTCCCAGATATAAAATGCAGTTTGTGTTACTTATCACTAATTACCGCAGGGAACTGGAGTGAATTGTACCAGTTAATTTTAATATACAATAAAAGAATCATTACATGAACAAAAAACACTCAAAAGTATGTGCATATTACATTACTCAATTGTGAGTAAGTAAGATAAAAACCAACTAACCCATCTAATTTGTAGTTCACACTTGGGGTTAATGTGTTAACAAAATACTGGATTGAAAAAAACAGTATAAAGGCTGAATGTCTCTCAAATGTCTTAAGGGGAGTTTACTTTTTATATTACATTTGCATATTATTCTTTCTTTTTTTCAGCATATTATTCCTGAAGATCCATCCTTTAAAAGGGAAACTGGAAGGAGGAAGAGAGTGATTTGAGTCCTTCATTTGTGTTAAATGAGAAGTTGGGATTGTTTCTATCATGCTAATTGCTTTG
Organism: Neomonachus schauinslandi; assembly: GCF_002201575.2. Taxonomy (NCBI): domain Eukaryota; kingdom Metazoa; phylum Chordata; class Mammalia; order Carnivora; family Phocidae; genus Neomonachus; species Neomonachus schauinslandi. The sequence continues at coordinate 154,012,939 of NC_058403.1, forward strand.
AAAATGAACAATAAAATGTATTACTTTACGTGAGATTATCTAGCTTTCTCCTCCCTCACAAAATCTACCATATTTAACAGAAGCTGAGAGGAAGGTAAAACAAAGGGAATAAGAATGGTATACAAGTTGTTTTTAACTGTATTTTACTAATAAGTTGTTGCAAAAAGACTTTTCCTCTAAGTAATTTTAAATATATCTTATTACTGTTATTTAAAAATTTATTTTAAAAATATTAAACTCTTCTTGCTGGGCTCATATCTGATTCTGTAGGGCAAGAGTATTTGGATTCCATTACCTAGATTGTAATGGAACCTTTTATGACTACAATATTGTGAGTCTTCCTCTATTTATATTTTCTTAAAAAAAGAAAGAAAGAAAAAGATGTTCCAAGCCTGCAGCACAGTAAACTACTTTGATGTGCTCTTGGAACCATAAGAAAACACTGATGTGCCTTTTCAAGCAGGGTGCCATTTATATAACCAGCAAGAAGGTAATGTTACCAAGCCCATTCCATCCCACTTACCTCATCTAGCTGAACACTCAGAAAATCCATGACTGCCTACTGCATTTAGTTGCATGAGAAAATACACTTTGAATACAACAGTGCTATATTTGTGAAAAAGAGGCTTTCTCTGAACATTTTCAGGTGGAGACCATGACTCCAAGTGGTCTGAAGAACAGCTCTTCTCTGATGACTCTCAAATATACGATGCCATTCTGGTAACATGGCAAACAGATGCTAACACCCTTCTCACTGGTTTACCTGTACGAAAAGTTCCAGAACATCAGCATGACGAGGTCCTTCAGCTGGTGTGTGTATATTTTTGTGTGTGTGCACTGAAATCAAATTATGACCCAAACGATTATGTCTGTAGCCTTAGGCAACAGGTGGTTAGGTTCTCTAGTCCACTCAAAGGTAGTGACGCTGTAGGGAGGTGGTTTTAGAGCCCTGACGGGGTGACTAAAATGTTAATCCCACCTTACTGCCATCGACAGTAACACGCAGAGAGAGCCGGAGCCCACTATGGGGCCACACTTAATACCACCTCTGTCCAGGGACTTTCCTGTCAGAGAAACTCACTTTCCCATTTTATTTGTACTCCTTCAAAAGCAGATTGTACTGATTCTGACCATGGTTTTACAGCTGTGAGAGTCCAAATGCAAATGGAAACTCGATGAAGGCAGACTGAGTGAGATTTAAGCCTCTGGAAGCCCAGGAGGGCATGAGAGAAGGGGAGCTTAATTCTGAAAAGACATTATGTTTTTCCTTGGTTCTCTGTTCCCTAATCAAATCAATGGAAATGAACTTGAAGTGCCTTGCAGAGCAGGCTGGCAAGAGCGATTCCCCAGGGCCCTGTTTGTGCTGCTTCCCTCTCTGGAGTGATGCCATTGTCACAGTGCTCAGAACAGTGGAAAATTTATACTTTCGCTGCGAACAAGCAGATGGTTTCAAGTCTAATGGAGGACATTGAAAGATGCCTCAGTCTGTATTTTGGAGCTCGGGAACAACTGTGTCTTGGAGTTATTGTTTCCCAGAAAAATTAACATTTCGCCCCGAGACGGCCACTGTGTTAAGACATAATTAACTCACATGAACTTAGTTTTTTTCTCTTGACAGCTAACCTGTTTGATTTGGACACCCTGTGTCTGTAGACAGGATAGGCCCGAGTTCCAGAGAGGGATGATATATATATGTATTTTTAACAAATCATTCCAAATAATAGGGGTATCCGGACTGTCACAAGCTGACATGTGATGGATTCCTGAAGCTAGGGATGAAGAACAGCCAGGTCCTATAACCACATGTAAATGAAAGTCAGACCCACTCCACTACCCCCACAACAATAACAGCTCATTTCCACTTAACCACCCTCAGCCAAGGGGTCGTGGTTTGGAAGGGGATCTGAGGGAGCCAAGGGGGTGGTGGGTGACATGGAGCTTTAGACGGGTGGCAGATCGGAAAGGCTGACGCATCTTATTTTAAGAGAATATGGAGAAGGAGGCATCTAGAGATGACTGTCAAGATGCCTGATGGTCTAGGGGCACTGGGATGGCTGAGTCGGTTGAACGTCCAACTCTTGATTTTGGCTCAGGTCATGGTCTCAGGGTTGTGAGATCACCCCGCGATGGCCCTGTGTCGGGTTCCATGCTGAGCTGAGCCGGGTGTCTGCTTCTCTCACTCTTTCTCTCCCTCTGCCCCTCCCCCACACATATGTATGCGTTCTCTAAAATAAATACATAAATCTTAAAAAACAAGAGATGCCTGGTGGTCTCCAGTGTCCCAGGCATCACACTGGCGATGGCCCAGGACATAGCCAATAGCCGGTGGTGGGCTGGCTGTTTGGGAGCCCCCCCGCCTACTGCCTGCAGCTACTGTCCCCATTCCAGAGGGCTCTCCAGCACTGCTGAGTCAGCAGCTCATCTGAAAGCTAGTGCTGTCTAGACCTCAGGATGTCTCCATCACAGTTAGAGCACTCTTTCTGATCCAATGAAAGAGACCATACAAATGGCAAACAATTATCTGTATTCCCTGCCCTGCTGGCACAATAAAAATTATGTGTACTCTGATCTGAAGCAAAAGCTTCCCTATGGCAGAGCCATAAACAAAGCTTGCACTCAGGACCTGGCAGGAGGCACCTTCTGTTAGAGCTCTCAACTGCTCAGCCTTTCGTTTCCTGTTTCTCCCACCCTACTTTGTACTTGTCTCAGCCTCAGTCTGTGGAGAGGCTTCTGGAGAGGATGGACAGGAAGTGTTCTCTTCCCTAGAATGCACGCACTTCTTGGTTCTGGTGGAAATGGCCCCTTGTTTGCCATCTGGTATGGTGAGTTAATTATGACCATCAACAGAGGCGGACCGTTTTCTTCAGGGGACAGCAAGTTAAGCTGGTGCTGGGTTGCATCTCTGACAGCAGGATCTGAATGAGGCCCATTCTCACCTCACCTGCTGTTACCAGGAAAGTGGCCTGCATGTCTCCCAGGCCCCACAGGGAGCTGAAATGGAGGGCTCCAAGCCAACCCCCCCCCCCACAGGCCCCCCATTAAGAGAGGGCAGCCTTCATGAGAGCAGTCATCCCTGACACACAGCTTCCAAAGTGGGAATGCTGGCCCAGAGCATAGACCACAAGGTCTGTGGCTATCCCAGGGGAGGGTTTGAGACCTAGTGCTCTGAAGACTGGAGGACAGAACCAGCAGAATACAAGAGGGGTGCATGAACATCTGCAAAGATAAACAGAAGAGAAAGCAGGATAATTTGCTAAAAGGAAATGAAGCAGAGGAAAAAAAAAAAAAGAGAGAGAGAGAGAGAGACTGTAAATAGTAACCCAAGCACAAAGAAGGAATGTTAAAAGGAGGGAGTTTGGATAACATAAAATTCGAAGAATGGACACTCTGGTCATGTAGGCCTTTTCCTTTCTTGAAAAACAGAAAAAAAAAAGAAGAGATGTTGATGGGGAGTGGGGAGGAGGAGGCAGAAGAAAAGAGAAGTGTGAATGACATACGCACACAGACTCTACAGACTACAACCCCAGAGCTCCGTTCAACTTTTCCTAGATAGAAACTCTAAGCTCTAATTTGTTTCAAATCCACTCCTCGTGAATTCTGCCATGGAAAGAGCAAGTGTGAGCCCAAGAAGAGCTATCCAATAGAGCTCCTCGTAAGTTTTGAAGGAATGCCATTGCCCAGGGACTTGACACCAGTTTTCATGCCCAGAAATTCACTGGAAATCCAAATTAGTTTTGGTTGATTAGCATTTCAAGGTGACCTGTTTGGGGTTAAAATACAACTGGATAGTAACTATTTTTAAGGAATCACAGGCGGGAGGGGATCTGAGACAGTCAAGAAAGTAGGTAAATCTCCAAAGTAGGAGTTCCTTCTCTTCTGCAAGATCTCCAAGGATGGAGAATTAAAACCATCCATTTCTAAGGATGGAGTATTAAAAAGGAGTATTTTATCTCCCAATGGTCAAGTTCTCCACTGCACCCAAAAGAGAATTCTGTTATTCATACCCATCTGCTCTGTGGTGGAAAATGGTAGAAAAGCCATAGACTCAGAATCCGTTGCTGGCCTGGACCTGACTACCTACTCACCCTGTGTGGTTATTCCTGTCATTATGCCCATTTCATAGAGAAGAAACTGAGGCCCAGAGATGTTTAGTTACTTTGAGTAAATTTGAGCCCCAGAGTTACTTAGTAGAGAAGCTGGGATATACCTGACTCCAAAAGCCATTCTTTAACACCTGGAGCATGCAAACCACCCATCCTGCTCCTGGCATATTTTATATCCTCTAGAGAACCAAAATGCTTCATTTAAGGCCAATGTTTTGGTACAGACATAAAAATGACAATTCCTTAGTGAGTTTCTCTGATGGTAACTGTTTAATCACACATCATTTTCACAGAAATGATTTGTGCACAGCTATCCTGAATAAAGTCTGAATAACCCAGACTGATGTTTTTGGAAATGTTTTTCTACAACTTACATTAAAAAAAAAAAGTGAATTCATTAGTCCAAGAAGTCAAAAAAAGCAACATGGCTTTATTCTGCTTCTAATCAAAACAATATTTATCACATGTGAAAGGAGAGGCGTTGGTGCTGTGTTTCCCAGACATTTGGCAGTTCATTTTCTCTCGTGCCTGTGACTAAAACCAGACTTGAAAATTAAAAATACGCCTCTCATTTTTTTTTTGAGACAATTCAAACAAAAGAGCCTGCAAATCTACCCACACAAACACTGCTTTAAGCAACTTGAATGAAGAACTGGAGAGAATCTTGAGATCCATTTACTTTCCAAATAACAAATAAGAGATTTTTTTCCAAATTGGCTTGTAGGGAAGATCAAGAATTTAAAGTTACAGCCCTGATAACGCAGTTACTGGGTGGACAGTAACTGCCTTGCACACTTGATCTGAAAGGACAACCGGCAACACAAAATTTAAAAAAAAAAAAAACCCTCAAAATACAACATTAAACAGATTTTTGGAAGGAAAAAGGAAAAGGAAGGTGATGTACTTTTGAACTGAATTTCATAATCCAAGGACATTTTATCAGGCCTGGTATTTTGTTCTTTGTTCCCCTACCACTTTCTTCAACTGTTCTCACCATTTCACCTCACTGGTCAATGGCGTCACCAAGGACGTCTAGTTAAACGCATGAGATGTTCAAAATCCAACACTAATCCAGACTAGCAGATTAATCCAGACCTATTCAACCACTCTGGGGAGGTGAGTACATGTAGTCAATGCAAGGGATCATAAGACAAGTTATTTCAAATATCCATTTCACGTACCTACCAATCAATACATTAAGTTATTTACATTGCCAATTAAAACCTTTCAGGGTGATTTCCAATTTCAAAGGGGTTTTATTTATTTTTTTTTAAAGATTTTTTTTTTAAGATTTTATTTATTTATTTGACACAGTGAGAGAGGAACACAAGCAGAGGGAGAGGGAAAGTCAGAGGGAGAAGTAGGCTCCCCACCGAACAGGGAGCCTGATGTGGGGCCCGATGCCAGGACCCCGGGATCATGACCTGAGCCGAAGGCAGACGCTTAACGACTGAGCCACCCAGGCGCCTGTCAAAGGGATTTTAAAGGGAAATTAAACACACTGTTTTAAAACTACTATGTACCAACCACTGTGGTACGTAATCTTATATAGTGAATTGTATTTTATTTAATGTCAAATTCGACCTGTTTCTTTTTTTTTCCAAAAGATTTATTTATTTATTGTTTGAGAGAGAGAGAGAGAGAACGCACTGGGGAGGGGCAGAGGGAGAGAGGAGAATCTTAAGCAGACTCCCTGCTGACTGCATAGCCCAACTTGGGGCTCGATCCCACAATCCTGAGATCATGACCTGAGCCGAAATCAAGAGTCAGACACTTAATCGACTGAGCCACCCGGGTGCCCCTCTATCTGCTTCTTCTTATGCATGAGAGAGGTAGGATAGGAAGGAAGAACACTGGGCAAGGAGCCAGGCTCTGGACCCGGCTGCCTTTATTTGTCTGACCATTTAAACTTCTGGAGTCTCTGTCTTCTCATCTATACAATCCTGGAGTGAAATCTGCCAGGCTGACCCTCATCGGCTGTGTAAGAATTAATTACGATTAATGGATTTGTGAGTGCTATGGTGACAGCAATGTTCAATGACTGTAAACAGCAAGCACTGTTCTATACCAGGCCACACTGAGGTAGGACCCTAGATCTCTGAGCAAGGCTCCACCCCCCAGGAAGGACTAATTCTACAGTCCATAGTATAAAGAGGTATAAAGAAGCAGAAAGGCCTCCAGGACGGCACAACGAGAGCAATGGTATCAAAGTCCAAAGAACTATCCTGCATGGTAAGTTGGAGGTACTAAGGTAGTAACGAATTGAGGGGAAAACTTGGGCAAATCGCTAAATCTTTACTGGTTGCTATTTATGCAGAAAGGGAAGCCAAGAGAATGCAGGATTTCAGAGCCAGAGACCTGGGTATGCAGCATGGGCTTTGTGATTTTACACAAATCACTTGTTTTTTTTTTTTTTTAACTTACTACATAAAAGTAGAGAGAATAATGTAATGAATCCCCATGTATCTACCTATCGCTTAGCCTCAACAACTATCACCTCATAGTCACCCAGCCTCCTTTCCTGGATTATTGGTACATTAGTTATCTATTACTGTAACAGATTAATCCAGAATCCTGTGGCTTAAAACAACATGCATTTATTTCCATGCTTTCTGTCAGCCAGGAATTTGAAAGCAGCTGGGTGGCTCTGGCTCAGGGCCTCCCACGAACGTGCAGACAGGAGGTAGGCAGGGGCTGCAGGCAACTGAACGCCTGACAGGCTAAGAGCTGGGGATGACAAACTACGGTCCACAGGCCAAATGTGGCCCACTGCCTGTATTTATAAATACAGTTCTCTTGGAACACAGCCTCTTCTTTTCATTCACATATTGCCTGTAGCAGCCTTTGCACAACAGCAGCAGAACTGAGTAGTTTTGATAGAGACTGTATGGCCTACACACCATAACTATTTACGACCTGATTCTTTGCAGAGAATGTCTGCCAACCCTCAGACCAGAGAATCTGTTTCCAAGATGGTTCACTCACTTGGCTGTTGGCAGTACGTCATGTTTCTAGTCATGTGGACCTCTCCATTGGCTGCTTTAGTGTTGGTTCACAACCTTGGGGGTTCTCTGGGTGAAATCTGAAACTGGCCCCCATACATAAAGGGCAGGGAGAGACTGAAGAAAGAGGCCGGCCACTCCAGAATGGTAGGTGGCAGATTTAACAAGCAAGGAAAATGACATGGGAGGCTTGTCTTGGGTGGTCACAGGACGAGTAGATCTCCATACCTGCCCACCAGAATCTTACAGTTCATACAGAGACCTTAAGGGGGCTTGGTCATGTATGCAATCCAGAGGGTCTCAACACCTACTCTCTCAAGGCTCTGTCCCTGCAATGGCTCTTAGTGTGGGAATGGTGGTCAAAACTTACATTCCAAGGACAGGGGAGGAGCTTCTGACTGCCTAGGTCCAGCTCTCGGGTCAACCAGCAGTCAGACCTTCTTGACCCCCTCCAACATTGAATGTCCTCGCAACATGGCAGCTAGTTTCCCAAGAGCAAATGATCCAAGAGGGAGATGACTGATCCAGAGATAAATCTGGATCTGATTTGGCTATGCTTCTTACATCTGGGAAAATAATTAAGATATATATATATATATATATATATATGGCTTTTGTCATCAAGAAGGTCTGATTGACCTAGCCTCTGAAGAGACATACCAACATTCTGTGGTCTATTGGGATGGGACTTCAAAAGGGTGAAAATACTTGGAGGCAGGGATCATTGGGGACCTTGGAAGGTAAGACTCACAGTTAGTGACCCTTTCCTTAATCTATAAAATCAGGGTTTGGGACAGGATCAATAATTTTTCTTCTAACATTTGACAATTACATGATGTAGGGAATTTCTGATAATTTATATTTTTATGCTTTGGTCACAGAATGTACTCAATATTTGTTGAATTTTAATACCTGTATTTTAATTTTGACTCATATATGAATTCAGCATAATTTACTATTTATGTTCTGAGAGCCGTTATTATTATGGATTGATTATTTTCCCTTAATTAGGTAGTATTTCAGAAAGTTCCTAAATCCAAACATTTCTTGTTTTCTGTATTCTTAGAAGATAGAGGCAAATCTGTGTTGTTCTTAAGGATTTACTTTTAAGTCTAAATTTTCTAGTCTACCACTCACTGTATTTTCAGCCCAATCTCTTAGGTTTACACTCATTGCATGATATAATATTCGATCATATTCCTGAGGTTCTATAGCAGTAGAAATCAATGGAAAACAACACCGTTTATTATATTAAATATTTTTCACTTTAGCAATTTCCTAGTAATTAAAAACAAAAGTTAAAAAAAGTCTGTGGTTTCCTGACATAGCAAGTACTCAATAATGGTTTCCTAAATCCCAAATATAACACGCAAGAGATAATTTCAAAGTCAAAAGACTAGAATTTAGTAATAGAGAAAGGCACAAAGAGATGGGGCTTTGACCCTAGTGATGTTCATTTAATTACTGACTTACTCATTCAACAAATATAAATTCTGTGTCTGGAGTAATCCTGTCCCTAAGAAGCTTCTAGTCTGGGTGGTCACAGACAAATATCTTTGACCTTGGTGAGCCAACAATATCTTTAATATCCTAGAATATACGTTTAAGAAAAAAGTAAATAGCTGCATTCATAACAGCCCAGGCATTTTCCTGGAAAAGAACAGCCTGCTCCCACACATGCTGGCCCGCAAGGAAATATAACTATTACTCTAGTACAGAGTCTGAGATTGGAACTCTTAGAACTTTTAGTATCTTACCAGAATATATATTTTTCCTCTTAAAATATACAGCTTTGATGGGTGAAAGAGGTAAAAGTGATGAAGAGCACACTTCTCGTGATGGAGCACTGAGTAACGTACAGAATTGCTAAATCACTATATTGCACACCTGGAACTAATATAACACTGTATGTTAATTATGCCAGAAATAAAAAAACCCCATATTTATACATCTATATATATAGTTTTAGGCATTCTGAAATCTCTAAGATAATTTGTTATAAGGTGAACTTTTTTCTTTACAAATACAGACACATTTTGACGACAAATGTGACCCCGGTCCAAAGCACGGGATGTCACTCCTAGAGCATGGTGAACTTGAGGCCTTTCTGTATAGAATGGAACTGTGGCTTCCAGTCCCCTTCTGCCCACACTGCTTCTGGTTTACTCACATGCTGGCTAGGAAAATGCTAAATTTTATTCTGTTTCATGGCCTGTTCAGTAATTTCCACAAGTAAAAATAAATCTGGATCTGATTTGGCTATGTTTCTTACATCTGGGAAAATAATTAAGATTTACAAATTTAAAATTTTGCTTAGAAAACCAGGGGAATGAGATAAGGAACAATTTCTATGGATTGTTCACTAGGGAAGACAAAAATGATCAGAGGTTTAGTGAAGCATCTTATTTTAATGTCTGCATGACTCTGTGTACTCTATAGCATTTTTTCTCTAGTGAGAACAGATAATGCAGGGGAAAAAAAATGTCTACACATCAGTGGTAAGGAGAGGATTGTTCCAGAGTCTGAATTTTGCAAAGTAGAAACTACTTTAAAATTCTATCTGGCTTGATTTGGGCTTATTTTACCATCTTCTGGGAGCCATGACTGTTACTGATATCAACCACAGTCAGTCTTTTTGAAAAAAAAAAAAAAAAAAAAGAATTTGAGCTTTATCAAGGCTAGATATGGGGACCTTATAAAGTGCTCAGACCTGCAATTCCTCAGGGTGCATTCTCTTCCCTAGTGATCCCAGAAAGGCATATGACCTAACTGTTTCCATTTTTGCCAGAGAACCTATTTTAAGATTCCTCTTTTCTTGTCCAAGGACATCACTTGTCATTTACTTAATATATTAGCTTCTGAACTATGTTTGAGTCAACAAACTTAGTTTGATGAGGTGGAGATTTATTCAGAGTCTACTGGGCATCAGGCCCTGTGCCAGATGAGGGAATGCAGGAGTAAAGAACACCTGGCCAAGTGTAGTCGGGGAATGCACAGAAGTGGGCACCAGGCCCCTATGCCTCACAGTGGAGGGAGCGCTGCCCCCTGAAGGTGAGGTGTGTGAAGCTTAGGGCAGAAGGGAGGTGCTGGGGTGGTCAGTTACAAAGTAGCAGGGGTACTTGGGAATCCATGAGCAGTGCATCCTGCCAGACCTGAAAGGAAGAGGAAGAAGAACAGGAGAGGGGGCTGAAGGGCCACACAGTGCCAGTATTTGTTAAAGCTTTAATCACCTGTGGAGAAATATCATGCGTGGATTGGAGAGAAATCACAGGCAAATGGCTTACAGAACCTAGGTCAAGAACCATTCGGAGTCACTGAACACACACAGGCTTAGAGCAGTGCCTGGCTCACATGACCACCCACTGCATGCCAGCCTTACCCCCCTCTGCTATTATTGCTGCCCAGTTGCGTGTAGGCCACGAAAACAGGTGGCGCTGCTGCAAAGGTGGAATGGTGACTTGTCACCTAATCTGGTTTCACGGCACCATTTTCCCCAGAATTACTGCCTGGCTCACCCAGTGATACAGGGCACCCAAGCACAAGGTAGTCCTTGCCCGTCCCAACTCCCCCCACTGTGTCTTACTCACACTGTCTCACTCAGGCCTCACTCTGACCTCCCAGGGTCTCGCTGTGTTGGGGAGATGACAACATAGGAGAAGGGGAGAGGTCAGCTCAGAGGGGCCACCCCAAGTCTCAGAGCACTGTAGCTCACTAGACCAGGACCATCCCTCCCCAAGAACCGAGGCTCCAGCACTGTGTGCCACTAGTTTTCTTGGAAGCTGATTCTTTCTCTGGGCTCATATCCTTCTGAACCACATGTTGGCAAACCAGCTTGTGATTATATATCCAATAGCCAAATGCTTTAGCACCTTCGTTCCAGACTGTGATACTTTTAACTTTCCCTTAAAAATGTTTATTTATCTACCACAACTTGAGAGCACACATGTAGGGAAGAGAAGTTCAGAGGCTATTGGTAAATGCTGGAAATGGTTTAAATACACTTAACCCAGTGCACCTGGGTAGCTCAGTTGGTTAAGCATGTGCCTTTGGCTCAGGTCATGATCCCGGGGTCCTGGGATTGAGCCCCACATTGGGCTCCCTGCTCGGTGGGGAGTCTGCTTCTCCCTCTATCCTCCCCCCCCCTGCTTGTGATCTCTCTCTCTCTAATAAATAAAATCTTTAAAAAATATAATAAATAAATACACTTAACCCTAGGAAACAGACATTACTTAAGGCCGCTGGCCCAGATGGCCCAGCCCGGCAAGGTCCCACACCTGGTTTGAGGCCCTTGAGGGCTATAATTAGCACTGTGGTGTCCTCTTAAAGTCCTTATCTTGCTCTTTCTGACTGATTTCTGGGGCTATCTTTCTCGAAACCTGCGTTTGGACCCCACACTCTGGCGTCTGTAGGTGCTCGGCTCTGGGATAGCTGGCTGCCCAGAGGCCAGTTAAAGTGGTGACTCTACAGAGGATATGGTGTCCTTGTGCTCCAGAACACTGAGCGACTCCTTTCTATTTTTAGTTAAATCTCAAAATTATCCAGAACTGAATAAATCAATTTGAAAAGAAATAAAAGGGCATTGCTAGGATGATATTTACCATCTAGAATTCTTTGCAAAGGTCTCACCAACTGAAGCCTGATTATTTGAAAATGTCTCCTGCAAAGCAAACAGTTTTATGTTCCCCAGTTTGCCTCTCACCTTCAAGTACATCTACCTTGCCTATATATTTAGAAATGCCATAGCTTCCTGACACAGAAGGAACTGTTCCCAGTACCTCTCCTTTCCTCCGTCCCTCCCATCACAGCTGAGAGCAGTAACTAGGACCCACAGAGCACTCCTCCAGATGGGCTCCAGGGCTCCTGCATTAGAACCAGTGCTGGGCGAAAATGCAGATTTCTGGGCCTTTCCACAGACCATGCAATCCAGCCTCTCATTTATAAAACAAAACACTGAGTGGCAAAGAGACTACCTGCCTCATTTATGGCCCAGACCTTGCTTGTTCTTGGCACTCACCTGACCGTGCTTGGGATCTATCTTTGCTGGGGACTGAGGATTAGGGGTGGGGAGTTTGGAGCAATAGGAAGGGCTTTTTAAATGTAGGTGCCTGGGCCCCACCTGAGATCTAGGGAATCTGACTCTTCAAGTGTGGGGCCCAGGCACATGTATCTTTCAAAAGTTCTATGTTCGAGATGCACAGCCCAATTTAAGAACTGTCCAATGACTTAAATTTCTCAGTCATGTTTTGTCCATAAAATGGGAACCTGAATTGAAAAGTAGCAATTCAAATGAAAATTAGACATAATATACTAATTATTCATAAGTAATCATTTCTATTGACTGATTTACTATCAATTTCTGGTCATTTAACAGTGAAAATGTCAGGGGATAGCCTAGGCATTCATGAGATTTATTCCTAAATATGTCTTTAAGAACTCCATTTATGACCTGGGCCCACCAACTGACCAGGGGACACAGCAGAAGCTCTGTCTGCCTTTGATACATGGGAACAGCCCAGTGAATTGAGGCTCCACTTACAAAGCAGATAGTTAAATGTCAGATTAAAGAAAAATAAGACAAATTCTATATCCTAGAAATGTCAGTAGTTCAGTAAGTAAACTGACGACCTACCAGTTAATCTGAGTTTTTGAAAAGCACTCAGTGGGTGACCTTTCACATCGAGGACCTTCTGGGCTTCTTTGCCCTGTGGACAGTGAGACTAAACAGGCAGCGTAGTAAGAATCTTTGCCGACTGACAGCAGCAAGAACTGGCGAGGCCCAAGCAGCAGTGCTGACCACACCACAAAGCCCTGGGCCAGCAGGGGGGACAGGAGAGGGGCAGCTGGCCCAGGCTCTTCCGCCCAGGTTTTACCCTGGACCTTTCATTCTCAGATTATAGCTTTAACTAACAAGTAGTGGAGAGGGGGCTACCTCTATGTGGTCTGCAGTTCAAGACCCTAGGAAACCCTGACCACAGCACTCATCACCACCTCCTGCCCACTTGATGGATCAGACGCATTTGAGCCACACGTGCACAGATTTGAAATCACCTTTAGTGCAAGCTACTATGACAAGCTAGCATGTCCTGTTTGAAGGCGTTTGACAAATATAATGAGTCAAAGCCTGCAGGGTATTTCTGTCCCTCCAGACCCTTAATAGCAAGGTCAGCACCAAAATCATGTTTTCTTAGAAGGTGATATTAATCTGAGAATCATATCTATGTCTTCAAAAGAAAAAAGCCCAGAGAGACTTAAATCTTTTAGATTTTTTCTTTTAAAATTTTATTTATTTATTTTAATTTATTTTAATTTAAGTAGGCTCCATGCACAGTGTGGAGCCCAAAGTGGGGCTTGAACTCAAGACCCTGAGATCAAGACCTGAGCTGAGATCAAGAGTCAGATGCTTAACCGACTGAGCCACCCAGGTGACCCTGGATTTTTTTCTTCTTTTAAAATATGAGACAGGGAGGGGCACCTGGCTGGCTCAGTTGGTAGAGCATGCAACTCTTGATCTCAGGGTGGTGAGTTCAAGCCCCCGTTGGGCATAGAGCTTACTTATAAAAAGTAAATAAATAAAAAATTTTAAAAAACCCATGAGACAGAATTTTGGTTAGTGCTTCATTTTTCAATGACGATGCGTATAAACAAATTCTGCCTTTGAATTAGGGCTTTGCTTCGCTGTTAGGTAGGGCATATCTGAAGACAGGGGAAGTCAGGAGCTGAGATGACCTGAGAGATCATTTAGCCATGTCCACAGCAAACCCTCATACCTATGAGCCCCCGCCAAAGCAAGTATAACAACCCTGCAGTAGGATTTCTAGGTAAATGAATTTAGTAATACGAGACATGTTAATATCCAACATCATTACAGACCCTTTGCTTTTTAGACAAATACATGGCAACGTGAAATCCTGAGCAAGAGGAAAGCCTTACTAGCATGGAGCAGGATCTCACCTTGACACAGAGTTCAGGTGTGTACACATGGCCAGGGGGTTGCCTACCCCAATCTATGGAACATCACTAGAAATGCAATCAATGCGGAAACCCGATTTACCAAAACTCTTCCCAAGAAATGCTGTACAATTAAAACATGTTTTGCTTACATACCCCCTAAAAGTTTGGGTACTATGTGCCCTCCCACACAATTTTATATTGACATAGAAAATCTACACCATAAATTCAGTAATTGTAAAAATGTATTTGCTAGCTTACTGTAAATATTGCATATTTGCATACTACAAATACTAAAAACAAACTATTAGGTCACTCTTTTAAAGATGTCCAAGAAATTCTGTGAAATGCCATAGGGATGTGACACGCACCATTACCTATTTAAAAAGCAGGTGAATATCCTCTTAATTAATAGTAACAATTTCATGTTTTTCCTTTTTCTCCTCTTTGAAATCCTATTTCCTTACCATTTTTCCCGAAGAATTTTATCCCAATAAAATATATATTTTTTTGCTTTAAAGTATCAATTACTATCATACTTTACTTCACTAATATGCTCATAAATGGAAATTTAAAAGTTTAAAAAATTTCCCGTGGTGCTAAGTCTCACCATAAATGTTTAAAATTTTCTTCTGGACTAATTGGTCGTTATAGTTATGACTGCTGCATAAATGATAAAAATTACATAAATATAATATACTTATAGATAAAGAATTATTGGACATAAGTTCCAGATACATTTTGGAAATGCATCTTTTAAAGAGATGGATTTGGTTTTGGCAGTCAGGAGATTAGGGTGCCTTAATGGAACACAGTTTAGCCTTGACACCTCCATGTTGTAAGGCTCTCTCTCAGCTGTGAGGCTTTCACCCTGGGGTCAAAGCACAGGGTAGGGTGCCTACCTTCTGCTAAGCAAGGGAGGACAACTGTAGGCAGACAGGTTGTGTGGCCCAGGACAGCCAGGAGGGACTACAGGGCACCCGGGCCTCCTACAACAACATTTTAGGAAAGAGGATGCATATAAATTGGGGATCTGAA
Source organism: Neomonachus schauinslandi (assembly GCF_002201575.2). Lineage (NCBI taxonomy): Eukaryota > Metazoa > Chordata > Mammalia > Carnivora > Phocidae > Neomonachus > Neomonachus schauinslandi. Next base: position 154,028,030 of record NC_058403.1, read on the forward strand.
CATTGAGGCCCTTATAATTGTCTGTGCCCAAAGGCTCCTCACAAGTTTAAGGAACTTGGCTATAGGGAGGGGCTGTGCTCTGCGCCTCACCTCTATGGTTTCAGCCTCTCCGTTAAATGGGGACTAAACAAGTACTTTGAAATACCGAGTGGGGCGCCAAATTCAGGTTGGTCTGCCCTCTGCCTTGGTCTCACCCTGACCTCACCTGAGGACAAATCCCACTTGGCCTCACATCGCCTCTAGATTTCCACATTCGATTCATGCCCTCAAACTTCGTGTGTAAAATACATATTATATGAAAATAAATTTTATTCCAAAAATTTCACCTGATGCTTATATTTATTTTCTAAAGGAAAAAAAAAACAAAACCAAAGCATATGAATGTTTGTAAAAAGAACAAGGAAGGAGGAGGAAGAGTGTGTGAAGGATGCGCTCAGGTATGTCTGAAAATGGCATTAGGGAATTTAAGGAATTATTCAAACCACCAACATGAGGGAGGACTTTATTCCTCATTTACTTACATGAGTGTTTTAAATGCAGAAAGCAAACAGATAACAAACGGCAAATCACCCCCCTCCCAAAGAATTCCTGTTGCCCTTAAACAAGTAGTACATGGTCAGAAAATTCAAGCTGTATATTTAAAGAGTTATGTTAATTTTTTTAAAAAAGATTTTATTTATTTGAGAGAGAGAGAGCATAGCAGGGGTAGGGGAAGAGGGAGAAGGAGAAGCAGACTCCCCACTGAGCAGGGAGCCCAACGCAGGGCTCGATCCCAGGACCCTGGGATCATGACCTGAGCCAAAGGCAGACGCTTAACCAACTGAGCCACCCAGGTGCCCTGAGATATCTTAATTTTTCCTCAAAGGCAGCTAGTGTACTGGGTTTCCCAGAAGCCCTTCTAGGAAAAATGCATGTGTTTACATTTGCCCATTTCTTATCCCTTCCTTCCTGTCTTCAAAATTTAACTCAAACTTGTTCTGTATCTTGTTTACTCCACTTGCTAAAACAGCAAATACACACTCATGCGTGCATGTGCACGCATATGCACACTACACACACCCCAGCACAAAGAGACCTTTTTAAAAAAGCGGGTTCACCGAACGTTCTCATGTGGAACCATTATCATACTATAATTGTTTTAAACTGTCATGATCCCGGGGTCATAAAAAATTTTATTTTTATTTATAAAAATAAACTACTGAGTTTAGTTGTGTCTGGGTTCTTGCTAATAGAAATGCTTCGACAATGGTATTTTGGTCCACTTTGCAGTTATAACTGTTACCCTAGCAAGAGTCATTTGGTTGGAAGGTCATCTAAATTTTGATTCAATTGCATTCTAGAAAGGCTGAGCCAATTTACACTTCTGTCAAGTACAGAGAAGTGTCCATTTCCCCACACTGGGCGAGAACAGGTCATCAACCAGCATTTGCCAACAGTGAGTAAAATGTGTTTCACTGTTGCTTGAACTTAAGTTTCTTTAATTGTGAGTGAGGTTGAGCACCTCTTCCTATGTTATGCTTTGATTACTGTGTTGTCTTTTAATGGATTTATCAAAATGCTGCTTGAATTAAAGATATTAACCATTTCTCAAAAGTTGCTAGTATTTCCCCAGTTTGTCCAGTTTAACTTTTGAGGTTTTTGTCATCTAGAAGCTTTAAATCGCCATACTTTTTATATCTCTTACCTGTCTGAATATTGCAGGAGGGTGGTGGCAAGAGGTATGTAAGGTACGAGGTAAAATAAAGTGTAATAATTTTCCTAACCAATTGTTTGTCATCAGACAATCCTTTTTCTCCACTACCACAGAATGTTAATTTTACCATAAACTAAAGTCCCGGTTTTATTTGGGTCCATTTACAGGCTCTCTGCTCTATTCCACTGATTTATTTCTTCCCTGATTCAAAATGGATTTATTTATTTTTTTTCTTTAAAGATTTTATTTATTTATTTGACAGAAAGAGAGACAGTGAGAGAGGGAACACAAGCAGGGGGAGTGGGAGAGGGAGAAGCAAGCTTACCACCGAGCAGGGAGCCCAATGCAGGGCTCAATCCCAGGGCCCCGGGATCATGACCTGAGCCGAAGGCAGACACTTAACAACTGAGCCACGCAGGTGCCCCTCAAAATGGATTTAATTACTCTAACTACTGTATTATTCAGAATACATTTTAATATCTGGCAGAGCTAAAGTTCTCATTTCTCTTCTTTTTCAGAAATCTCCTTGCTATTCTCAAATGCTTATTTCTATATATTTGAATTGGCATCACATTTTCACAAGACTGGATCTTTCGGTCCCAGCAGAGTTTTAAAAATACTCTTCATATAGATTATCCATAGTGTTTTTATAAATTACTAAAGGTTTTCTATTTTGGCTTCTTTGGTAAATGGGAACTTTTCTTCAATAATATTTTCAAATGACTATTATGTCTTATGAAAGGAATATAATTTTAGATAAGCCTTGTAACCTACCTCCTTACCAGCTTTTCCTATTGTGTCCAATAACATATCTTGTGATTTTTAGATTTAATAACCTTCTAATCTTCAATGAGTGACACATTTGCCTCCTGCAGGTTACCTGACCTTCTTTCTCACTTCTTCCTCCTGTAGAAGTGCATTGGTCAGCAGCCCCGGCAGCACGGGAAGTACCAGTGGTGGTAATGGGTTTCCTGACACTGCTGTGAGTGCTTCTGGTGGCTACTGTGGAGCATGATGCTTGTGCTTTGATTTAAGATACAAACACACTGGCTAGGTGAACTTGCCCCGCACCTCGGAAACCGAAATGCAGTCATCTAGCTTTCTCCCCCACTGCTCCCTGCTGGTGGACCCACACTTCTCCTTCTTCTCTGTACTCTTATCACAAGTCTTATCCTGGGGACACCCTGCCTAATCAGGGGCACATTCTGCTCCAGTGTGGGGCCTCCCATCTCGTGTACTATCCTGGAGCCCTTGCTTCTATCAGAGGGTCAGCTTGTCGGGGAGTGGGGGGGTCCTCCTTGCAATTATTTTCCTCCCAGCTCCCCAAACATCAAAGGAAATATTCCTGTACAAGGTGGTTTTGAAGCCTAATGGACTGTGAGGGTCAGAACCCGGTCCTGGACCCACAGCTTGTCCCCTCAGATGATAACTGCCTTACTAATTTTCTCATTGGTTTAATTCTTATCTATCTCTCATGAGACAGAACTAGCTCTGGGCATGGAGGAGTCTTTGTCTTCCTGCTCACACTCTGCTACAAGTAGAAAGTCAAAATGAAGACCTCCAGCATTGCCTCTAGTATAGTGTGGAAATCCCTGGAAAGAAGTTTCTACTTTCATCGCATTTTTGCTGCTTTTGCCCACACTTTCTCATTCTCCCTCATTCTCTGCAAGATATTATGTAAGATTCTATTTGCTCACTTCTCCTTGCTTAATGTTTCTGTAGAAGGCAGGCTTAGAAACCGTTGGGGCTGCTCCAGGATGATTCTTGGAAATCCAGGTCTTGTTCTTCTGCTGACTGTTAACTCTACTCTTTAACATTGCTCAAATATTTTTGTTTTGCTTAGTTTAGTTTTTTCAGTCTATTCGTTGCTCATATTATTAGGATTTTGGTTTTGTTATGCCATCCTAAAATGACTCTTCTATATTTATTTACGCTAGAAACTTCAAGGCTGAAGAAAATACTCAGAGTGAGTTCTCTAAATTACGGCCCCTGGAAATTGCTAAAGACATAACACCGATTTTCAGGACAGTTGCTCTTACCTGCTGCTTGAGTGCCTCCAAAGACTCAAACTCCAATCTGGCCAGTTTCATCTGGATATGCTGTGGTTTATCAGGTATGGCAAATGCAAGCATAAACTTTAAAGCCAGGAGTGCATGCTAAAAACAAGAAAGAGTACATGTTGATGTGCCACATTAGGCCACATGTGCAATGCGACAAAACGGAACCTAAGCAATCTGTGATTCTTTTTGTTAGTCTTGGGTAATTTCTAATGACTAGCCTGTCATGTATCAGAGAACAACCAGGCCCAAGAGTTCTATTTAACCCACCCCACTGTGGCCCACTCAATAACTATTGTCTTATTTGCTTTATTCTTCTAAAATTAGTTTATTTCCTTAAATTGATACCATACATTTTCAGTGTTTTATAGAAAAATGAAATTTATTCTGAAAAATCTTTCACAAAATGTTTTTTTTCCTGTGTCTATTTTCCCAGTGTATATATTAGCACACAACCCTGGCAGACTCACTCTTTTTTCTTTTTCTTTTTTTTTATACACAGAGAGAGAGAGTGCACAAGTTGGGGGAAGGGACAGAGCAAGAGGGAGAAGCTGACTCCCTGCCGAGCAGGAAGATTGGACGTAGGGCTCGATTCCAGGACCCTGGGATCATGCCCCAAGCTGAAGGCAGACGCTTAACCAACTGAGCCACCCAGGTGCCCTAGACTCACTCTATTCTTTGCCCAATAACATCTTCCCTGTGCTATGCTTCAGGCTGAGTTATGTGAAACATACAGCGCCTTAAACACCAGGTGCCTTGAATCCTCTGCACCCCTACAAGTATCTGGTACAGTTTCTTTCATGAAATGATAATCAATAAATATTGATGAATTGATTGGTTGTAATGTACTACCTTATACTGCTAATTCCATATACTGTAGGGCAGGTACACAGAAATGTAGAGTGTATCCATTATAACAAGGGAAGCTTAGAACCCTTCTACACCAAACTTATACAAAGTTTATCTATACCATAATGATATGAGGTTTATAATTATGCTTTTTTCTCTGCAGAACAGAATAAGCCAACAGGATTGTTTCCATTGGTAAGCCTGTTCTTCAGATGCATGGCCTCAACCTACTGATGCTTCTGCAATTCTAGCATCATCTTGTGATCCAGGATTAACACCCACGGAGGTCTGAACAATGAAAAGAATATAGTTGCCTCTTTGATAACAGCATGAATTACTAAACATTAAAAGCTGTGAAATGATTTTTAAAGGTAAGAAATGATTAAAAGGCATTTTGAAAATCAGCAAAGGAAATGGAACAGCCTCTAAGAAATGTTGCACTGAATTACTGACAGAAAAAGAGGACAGCTTAAAAAAATTAAACAAGCCCCTTACTGTGATATTTTCAAAAGGAGGATGAAGGACGAATACCATGTGGCTATCTCCTAGGAGAGGCATGAAATAATGAAGGAAATCAGCATCATGCCAGAACAAGCAGTAATTCAATCCAGAGACCTGGAAATGGGCAGAGCCCCAGGGCAGGCCAAGCCCTCCTGGTATTAACAAGAGATGTGGAGTGGGCCAGGGCCAGGCAGTCTTCCCTGAAGTGTGACTGCTGGGACCAAAGAGGACACCTGCAAGGTACTGATTAAGTATCTACAGTGTGAAAACTAGTAGATAACACAACACGGATCAGGTGACATCATCTGTTGTAAGTCTGAAGTAATTGAATTAAATTAACAGGAACCTGGATAAAATCTACAAAGAACAAATAAATAATTCAAAAAAGGTATACTGTGTCATCATTTCATTCCATTGGAGTACTGACACATAATTTTATATAAGACTTAACCTCTTCAGTAGAAATACTAGACAAGAAATAAACAAATGAGCAGATGAAAAGAAATCTTCCAAGTTTTCCAGAAATGGGGTGTCCTCAAACTGCCAGAACCCCACCATGAGCCAGTCACTGGCCTCTTTCCATCTCTCCTAACAAATCTGTACCCATTTTCTCTTCTTTGGAGTCTTGGAGGGAACCAGTGAGAAAAAAGACCCTGCCAAGGTCTTCGCTTGGAAACAAGGTGCCTGTAAGATGTGTCAAATCTCCTTTGGGAACCAGGACTGGTTACCGGGCAACCGAGCAACTCTGCCACAGACCTCAGTGCTCATAGATGCCATACAAAATGTCCATAACCCTCATGAATTAAAAATGTTGGCATTTATTAGACAATATGTTAACACAGGAAGTCATTTTAACATGGTTAAAACACATAGCAGTGAGTTTTTATGAGTAGCTCTATAGTTTGCTTTCCTAAAATTATTTTATACTAAATGCTTTTAAAGGCCCACATGTAGAGAGATCAATTTCTTTTGAACTATATAGGTTCCTAACAGACCTGCTTATTCTCAGCTTTTAACTTCCCACTGAACACCTCCAGTGTTTTATAGAAAAATGAAATTTATTCTGAAAAATCTTTCACAAAATGTTTTTTTTCCTGTGTCTATTTTCCCAGTGTATATATTAGCACACAACCCTGGCAGACTCACTCTTTTTTCTTTTTCTTTTTTTTTATACACAGAGAGAGAGAGTGCACAAGTTGGGGGAAGGGACAGAGCAAGAGGGAGAAGCTGACTCCCTGCCGAGCAGGGAGATTGGACGTAGGGCTCGATTCCAGGACCCTGGGATCATGCCCCAAGCTGAAGGCAGACGCTTAACCAACTGAGCCACCCAGGTGCCCTAGACTCACTCTATTCTTTGCCCAATAACATCTTCCCTGTGCTATGCTTCAGGCTGAGTTATGTGAAACATACAGCGCCTTAAACACCAGGTGCCTTGAATCCTCTGCACCCCTACAAGTATCTGGTACAGTTTCTTTCATGAAATGATAATCAATAAATATTGATGAATTGATTGGTTGTAATGTACTACCTTATACTGCTAAGCACACAGCTGAATACTCCTTAGCTGGAGGAAAAAGCCAGAGGGAAGTAGTGCTGTGTCCATCCCTTCACGTTTATTAGTGACTAGTGTGCTAGACATGGGTCATGTGTTGGAGGATTCTACAGTGAAAGAGATGATATCCCCAGCACATGGTCTAGAGGAGGAGATGAGTAATTATGGGCCATCCCCAAATGCCATGCGTGAGTGGTCCTGCCCAGTATACATGGGACAAGGAGCCTACAGATTGGCAGTTACCCCAGTTTTTAGCAGTTTGGAGAGGGCTTCCTGAGCAGAGACATACGGGATGAGGAGTTGGCTAGGAAAGGGGAGGAGTGTTCCCAGAGAGAGAACAAACACACAAAGGGATGGTGGGGTTGAGGAGAGAGGGGCCATGGAGGCACCCAGGAACTGGATGACACAGGAGCTGAGTGAGGTGTGAGGAGGCACTGAAGGTGCCAACACGGGAATGACGGGCTCAGATGTCTCCATTCACGGCACGGAGAGTGGACAAGAGTGGAGCCTGCAGAAGTGCAGGCAGGTCATCGAGGTGAGCTGGTGTGTGCGAGAGCAATGGGATGGAGCCTCCAGGAATGAATGGAGGGTTCACCAGCAGAGGACCAGACAGGCCTCCACAGCTCCTCCATGATGACGTGCGCGCGGGATGAGGAGCAGGCTGGAGGGAGAGGGTCTGCGTGGTCTATGGACTTTAGGGGTCTGTGGGATATCTGAGTAGAGATGCTCAGCCGGCAGTGGGGGAGAGGGGTCTCATGTTCATGACAGGGCTGGAGGCAAACATCTGGGAGTTGCTGGGGTATGTGCATACGTGGCACCTAATGTCATGGGAATGGGTGAGATCTGCAGGGACGCACAGTGAGGGAGAAAAGATGAGACGAGACAAGAAGTCAGCAAAGGATGGAATTGGAGGAATGTACTAGGTGTGATGAGCAGAGGGAGAGGTCTGAAAAGTAGCTACAGAAGCAGCACGTGGGGTAGGCAGAAATCGGGGAGGTTCTGGGTTTACAGAAGCAAAGGGGAGAGAAAGAAGCCAGTCAAGGTGGGCACTAGAAGGTCAAATACATGGACGCTGGGGAGCAACCTTTGGCTTTAACCACTAGGAGGCCTCTGGTGACTCTGGTGGGAGTGGAGGTCACGGAAGCAAGACCAAGGTGGGCCGAGAAGGGCCAGGGAAGCAAGGCTGGAGGAAGGAAGGCCACCAACAGGGTTCAGAAAGTCTGGAGGAAGGGAGAGTAAGAGATGAGGAGGTAGCTGGAGGAAGAGCTGCGCTAGCCAGGTTTTCGGTTTTAAAGGTGTAAGTCTTGAACGCTAAAGCTTTGGGAGAAGGAACTGAGAGAATGGTAAAAGGTGAAGGCCCTGGAAGGAAAAGTCTAAGGCACAGACCAGGCCACCGTACAAAGCAGGGGCTTAGCCATACAGGAGGTCTGATATTGTCACACTAAGGAGGGAGGGCTGACCCGGGGAAACAAAGGCATTGGGGGCACTAATTTTAAAGAAGAGAAGAATTTTAAAAGAAATTTACTGTTCAGAATTGGCAATTCATACTTAAAATGAGGAAGGACAGGTAATAATCCCATAGTGTTCTCATTTTTCTTTTACAGACCTAATCTTAAATCATCACTAAATACCCTTTCCTCAAAACAGATCCTCATAATCTTTGACAGAAAAAAAATAAGTGCCTTAAAGAGCAAAACAAAAAATGTCAACTTTATTAACTAGATTAGAAGAAAATATATCAACATCTTGGCAATGGTTGGCAATACGGGCAATCTTTTTATCTTTAGTCTCTAACAAACATGCATTACTTTTTTTTCCTTTCCCACATTTTATTTTTTTTTAAGTTTTCACTTTAATTCCAGTGTAGTATTAGTTTCAAGAGTACAATATAGTGATTCATCACTTCCATACATCACCCAGTGCTCATCACAAGTGCCTTCTTAATCCCCATCACTTGTTTCACCCATCCCCCCACCCACCTCCCCTCTGGTAACTATCAGTTTGTTCTCTATAGTTAAAGAGTCTGTTTCTCAGTTTGTCTTTCCCTTTTTCCCCCCTTTGTTCATTTGTTTTGTTTCTTAAATTCCACATATGAGTGAGATCATATGTTATTTGTCTTTCTCTGACTTATTTTGCTTAGCATAATACTCTTTAGCTTCATCCATGTTGTTGCTAATGGCAAGACTTCATTCTCTTTTATGGCTGAATAATGTTCCATTGTATATATACCACATCTTCTTATCCATTCATCAATCGATGGACACTTGGGCTGCTTCCATATCTTGGCTATTGTAAATAATGCTGCTATAAACATAGGGGTGCATGTTGTGCGTTACTTTTATAAGGGAAAAAAAAAACCCACTTGAGCGAAAAAGAATGCATGGGTTCCTCACAGCCGAGGAAGGTCACTGAGAAGACATGACCACTAGTGGACCCGTGAGCTGGACCTACGTGACTGGAGGCTGCTCATTTTCTCCCCTGTCCTTGGAATGTGGGGAGGGGCTTGCCTTTCCTGCTCCCAGAAGCTGCTACAAGGACATCGCTTTGAGATGGTGAGGTGGTGTTGAGAACACCTGCACAGTATAGTTGACTAAACCCAGTGAAGGCCTCTGTTTATAAAAGTTTATAAAAACTTTTAAGATGTGGCGGGCAGGTGCAGGGATCCACTCTTCTCGCTGCCGCCCAAGACGAGCCTCATAGGTAAGTTCCCTTTGATATTAAAACTGCCACCTACCCACCTGGAGGGGCCAGCCTCTTTCTTCCATCTCTCCCTGCCCTCCGCACTCAGGGGCCAGCTCAGATTTCACCCAGCAAGCTCCCGGGAGGGTTGTGAACCAACACTCATTTAAAGGAATTACATACACCGAAGCTCCTAACCCCACCTCGCTGTAACTGCCCATATGCCCAGAAGACAGACCCAAACCAGAAAACTTGCAGCCCAGGGAGTCTGGCTTCTAATCTGGGGTCCAAGAATACAAGAAGCTGGTGAAGGCTGTCACTTTGCCTTCATTCCTTCTGCAAATATGTAGGAGAGCACTTACAAACAGAGCCAGACTGCCTAGATGGTGGCCTTCTTCCCACTTCTTCCTTCCCTCCCTCAAATCTTCTGGCACACTGATCCATCCCCTCACCCCACCCAACTTTGCAGCACTCCGGAAGTTCCACCAATTACAGGCTTATTTGGTTTAACATACTCTTGGGAGGGTGAAGGAGCATTGCATTCACAGGTAACTGTTAATTAATTTAATTAGCTGGGGCTAGCAAACTCTGTCCTCCACCCACCCCCAATACTCTCGAGTGTTCAGAAGTTGGGGGAGATGCCACAGCAGCTTCAGCAGTGGGGTATTGGCTTTGAGGAAGAGGAGTAAAGAGAAGGAGAAAGGAACCAACACTGTCTCAATGCTCAGGAAAGGATAAATTAGACATCCAGGCTCCACCGCCTTCTCTTTAATGGTTTCTTGTACCCAGGATCCAGAGTTCAAGTTGATGAATTAAGTAAGCTTTGTGGGCTAGCCTGGAAACCTAAATAACAGTTATAGCACTGTGTTTCAAAAAAATCAATTTTTAAAATGTTGTTTAATTGGCCAGAGCAACTTCTTTCAAGACATGTCTCCAAAGGCAAGGGAAACAAAAGCAAAAATGAACTTTTGGGACTTCATCAAGATAAAAACCTTCTGCACAGCAAAGGAAACAGTCAACAAAACTAAGAGGCAACTCACGGAATGGGAGAAGATTATTTGCAAATGACACTACAAAGAGCTGGTATCCAAGATCTATAAAGAACTTCTCAAACTCAACACCCAAAAAACAAATAATCAAGTCAAAAAATGGGCAGAAGACATAAACAGACACTTCTCCAAAGAAGACATACAAATGGCTAACAGACACATGAAAAAATGTTCATCATTAGCCATCAGGGAAATTCAAATCAAAACCACATTGAGATACCACCTTACACCAGCTAGAATGGCAAAAATTGACAAGGCAAGAAACAACAAATGTTGGAGAGGTTGTGGAGAAAGGGGAACCCTCTATACTGTTGGTGGGAATGCAAGTTGGTACAGCCACTTTGGAAAACAGTGTGGAGGTGCCTCAAAAATTTAAAAATAGAGCTGCCCTATGACCCAGCAATTGCACTACTGGGTCCTTACCCCAAAGATACAGATGTAGTGAAAAGAAGGGCCACATGAAACTCAATGCTCATAGCAGCAATGTTCACAACAGCCAAACTGTGGAAAGAGCTGAGATGCCCTTCAACAGACAAATGGATAAAGAAGATGTGATCCATATATACAATGGAATATTACTCAGCCATCAGAAAGGATGAATACCCAATTTTTGCATCAACATGGATGGGACTGGAGGAGATTATGCTAAGTGAAATAAGTCAAGCAGAGAAAGACAATTATCATTTGGTTTCACTTATTTGTGGAACATAAGGAATAGCATGGAGGACATTAGGAGAAGGAAGGGAAAAATGAAGGGAGGGGAAATCAGAGGGGGAGACGAACCATGAGAGATTATGGACTCTGAGAAACAAACTGAGGGTTCCAGAGAGGAAGGGAGTGGGGGGATGGGTTAGCCCGGTGATGGGTATTAAGGAGGGCACGTACTACATGGAGCACTGGGTGTTATACGCAAACAATGAATCATGAAACACATCAAAAATTAATGATGTACTGTATGGTGACTAATATAACATAATAAAAATAAATAAATAAAATGTTGTTTATATATTCCCTACAGCAAATCTGTTTCAATGCTAGGAACTGCTTTATGCTAACTGAACTGAGAAAAAAAATTGCAAAAGGCATTTTAGCTATTTCTACTTGTTTTCATAAATAAAAGCAAACCTAAGAAAAATGTGAATCTATTCAGATTTGAAGAAAAACATATTCAAAAATGAATACTTGGGTTGGCTTTTCATAGTCTGTCTTTGAAAACAGAAGACATTTTATGGGCCATGATTGTGATTCCTCCTTCACTGACAATCTTCTTTTAAAGTAAAACTCACAAAATTTTATCCTAAACAAAGCAAAGAAGAAAAGGAACAGTGGGGGGTGGGGTGGGGAGACGGACAGAATTTTAAAAGTAATAAATACAAAGAAGTTGGCTCCCTATAACAGTATGCTTCAAGTAATGATTACAGGGTGTCTTGGTTATAGGAAAGAAGAAAAGGACAAGACCAGAGAAAATCAGCATCCGGAGCTAAGTGTTTTCCAGAACCACAATACCGCCTACCCTGCCACCAGTGCCACTCACCTCTGGTCACCACAGCGGGGTCCAACTCTTGGGGGTCTGGTGGCAGGTGCACAGAGCATGAGCAGAACCTTTTTATTTTACCAAAGCTAGAAACTATGACACAATCGACAGCAGCAGCTGTGTTTGTGGCAGCATGTCCCCAACCCTGTCTCTTATGAAATACAAAATGCAAATTAGAGATGAGTTCTTACAATTCTGAAAAGCTAATTTGATCTCTCCGGTGGAATGTTGGCCACGCTACCTCTTTCCATTCAGAGCCCAGCCACCACTGAATAAAAGAAACTCCAAAAAAGCATCTTCTGCTGATTACCAAATTACATGCCAAATGCCAATTAATAAGAAATGATTAATGGATCCAAGATTGAAAAAAAATTACGGAATTAGGCTCTTAGGAAAAAAAACCTGAGGAAAACAGAAATACAGCATACAAAAATCTAAGGCTTCCAGCAAAAACAGTTCTAAGAGGGAAGTTCATAGCAATATAAGCCTGCCCCAAGAAACAAGAGAAATTCAAATTAACCATTTAATTTTAAAACCTAAAGGAACTAGAAAAAAAAAAAGAATAAAGCCCAAAGTTGGTAGAAGAAAGGAAATAATAAAGATCGGAGTGGAAATAAATGAAATAGAGACTAAAAATAGAAAAGATCAATGAAACTAAGAGCAGATTCCTTGAAGAGATAAACGATATTAACACATCTTTAGCTAGACTCATCAAGAAAAAAAGAGAGGGCTCAAATAAATAAAATCAGAAATGGAATAGAAGTTACTGATAACACAGAAATACAAAGGACCGTAACAGACTACTAGGAACAATGACAGGCCAACAAATTGGACAGCCTAGAAGAAATGGATAAATTCCTAGAAACATAAAATCTTCCAGACTGAATCATGAAGAAACAGAAAATCAGAATAGACTATTAATAGGAAGTTGAATCAGTAATCAAATAGCTCCCAACAAATGAAAGTCCAGGATCAAATGGCTTTACTAGTGAATTCTACCAAACATTCAAATAAGATTTAATACCTATCCCTCTCAAACTCTTCCAAAACATTGAAGAATATGGAAAGCTTTCCTCATTCTATAAGGCCAGCATCACTTTGCTCCCAAAACCAGACAAGGACATCACACACGAAAAAGAAAATACAGGCTGGGTGATAAAAATAGATGTAAACTCCCCCACCAACAAAATACTAGCAAACTGAATTGAAGACACATTAAAAAGATCATACACCATGATCAAGTGCGATTTATTCCAGGGATGAAAGGATGATTCAACAGTTGCAAATCAATCAGCACTACATTAACAAAATGAGTGATAAAATCACATGATCATCTCAATAAGTGCAGTAAAAGCATTTGACAAAATTCAACATCCGTTTACGATAAAAACACTCAAAAAAGTAGATATAAAGAATATGTACCTCAACATAATAAAGACCATATATAGGGGCGCCTGGGTGGCTGAGTCAGTTAAGCATCTGCCTTTGGCTCAGGTCATGATCCCAGGATCCTGGGATCCAGCCCTGCATTGGGCTCCATGCTCAGCAGGCAGCCTGCTTCTCCCTTTCCTTCTGCCTGCCTGCCTGCCTGCCTAATTGTGATCTCTCTCTCTGTGTCAAATAAATAAATAAAATCTTTAAAAAAAATAATAAAGACCATATATGACAAGCCCACAGCTGACATCATACTCAATGGTGAAAAGCTGAAAACTTTTCCTCTAAGATCAGGAACAAAGACAAGAATGAACACTATTCCCAATTTTATTCAACACAGTCCTAGGAAGCAATTAGTCAAGAAAAAGAAATAAAAGGCATATAAATTAGAAAGGAAGAAGTAAAACTGTCACTATTTGCAGATGACATGATGTTATATACAGAAAACCCTAAAGATGCCACCAAAAAAACTGCCAGAATAAATGGATTCCGTAAATTTGCAGATAAAAAATTAATATATAAAAATCTGTTCCACTTCTGTACTCTAATAAGTTACCAGAAAGAGAAATCAAGAAAACAATCCCATTTATAACTGCATCAAAAAGAATAAAATACCTAGGTATAAATTTGGCCAAAGAGGTGAAAGACTTATACTATGAAAACCATAAGACATTGATAAAATAAACTGAAGAAGACAGAAATGAATGAAAAGATATTCTGCACTCATGGACTGGAAGAATTAGTATTAAAATGTCCATATTACCCAAAGCAATCTACAGATTCAATGCAATCCCTATCAAAATTCCAATGACATCTTTTTCACAGAACCAGAATAATTCTAAAATTTGTATGGAACCACGAAAGACCTCAAATAGCTAAAACAATTCTGAGAAAGATCAAAACTGGACGTCCCACACTCCCTGATTTCAAACTGCAGTACAAAGTTATAGCACTCAAACAGTATAGTATTGACATAAATGAAAGAGAATCGAGAGCCCAGAAATAAACACATGTGTATATGGTCAATTAATTTATGACAAAGGAAGCAAAAATATACAACAGGGAAAAGAACTCTTAGAAGTCTGCTGTGGTGAGAGACGTCCCTGCCTGAAAGGCGCTCAGGTGGTGAAGCAGGGTGGAATCCTAGGTGGGACAGTGTGGTTTCAGGACCCTCAGGGTCACAGGAAGACCTGGGGTGCCTGAATGTGGCAGAGCTACCAGGTTTCGCAGCGGGGAAGCCAGCTGCAAACAGCGAGGCCAGGAGTGGGCTTGCAGGTCTGGGTTGCCATAAACCATGAACCTCAGCACAGTCAGGTGACTGCTCTCCAAGCAGGGGCCTAGGGAGCAGCAGAACCGCAGCAAGACCCCCTTCTTCCACCCCAGGGAAGAGCAGTGGGGGAGCACGCCATAGAAGTCTAGGGGTTTGGAAACTCAAAACGGGGTCCTGTGCCTGAGATAGATATGCTTCGTCACAGGCTAGGTGAGCATGGGGTGCACACAGAGACCAGGGAGATAGGAGTGATTTGACTGCTTTTCCTTGAGGGCACACTGAGGAGTGGGGTCTGAGCTCTTGGCTCGGGTGCCAGAGATTAGAAGGCCACCATTTTCATTCTCATCCTCTAAAGCCGCATGGAAAGCCTTCAGGGAACAAAAGCCACATAGAGCAGACCAGAGCAGATTACTTAGCCTGGCCCCTGGCAAGGGTGGGGCAGTTCCGCCTGGGGCAAATACATTTGAGAATCAGTGCAACAGGCCCCTCCCCAAGAAGATCATCAAGAACATCCAGCCAAGACGAAGTTTACCGATCTTAGAGAACTGTAAAACTCCAGCATTAGGGGAAAATAGTATATAGAATTAATGGTTTTTTCCCCCCACGATTCGTTAGTCTTTCAATTTTTATTTTTTTCTCTTTCATTTTTAACCAATTTCTTATTTTATCAATTCTTTTTTTAAATCTTTAATTTTCATTTTTACATTTACATTCTATTCTTTCATTGTATATATTTTTGTATATATATATATAAATTTTTCTTTCTTTACAATTTAGAGATGTAATTTCTTCTAACAAACCAACCAAAATACATTCAGGATATAATGTATTGCTCTGTTCTTTTCACCTGTCTGTTTATATTCGTTTTTTTTTTTTTTTTTGTCTTTTAATTTTCATTTTTACAGTTACATTCTATCCTTTCATTGTATTTAATTTTATTTTTATACATAAGTTTTTCTTTTTTTAAATTTTGGGATCTAGTTTTCTAACAAACATACCAAAATACACACAGGATCCAGTGTATTGCTCTATTCTGTTCACCTATCTGATTACATTCTCTTTTTATTTTCAGTTTTATGTATTTATTTATTTATTTTTGGTTTTAGGTCTCTTGATTTGTTTAGTGTATACTTCTCTGGGTTGTTCTCGTTGTTGTCATTTTAGTATTTTGTTCTCTCATTCATCTATTCTTCTCTGGAAAGAATGAAGAGATGGAAAAACTCACCCCCAAAAAGAGAACAAGAGGCAGTACTGACTGCCAGGGACCTAATCAGTATGGACATAAGTAAGATGTCAGAACTAGAGTTCAGAATAACAAAGATAAAGATACTAGCTGGGCTTGAAAAAAGCATAGAAGACACTAGAGAATCCCTTTCTGGAGAAAAAAAGAACTAAAATCTAATGATGTCAAAATCAAAGAGGCTATTAATGAGATGCAATTAAAAATGGAGGCTCTAACTGCTAGGATAAATGAGGCAGAAGAGAGAATCAGTGATACAGAAGACAAAATGATAGAGAATAAACAAGCTAGGAAAAGAGAGATAAACAACAACTGGATCACAAAGGGGAGCATTCAAGAGATAGGTGATACCATAAAGGGAAATAATATTAGAATAATTGGAATCCCAGAATAAGTGGAAAGAGAGAGAGGGGGGCAGAAGGTATATTTGAGCAAATTATACCTGAGGACTTCTCTAGGCATTCAAGTCCAGAAGGCACAGAGAACCCCCTCAAAAATCAATAAAGATAGGTCAACACCCCAACATATAATAGTGAAGCTTGCAGATATCAAAGGCAAAGAGAAAATCCTGAAAGCAGCTTGGGACAAGAGATATTAGATTTGCAGCAGACCTATCCACAGACACCTGGCAGGCCAGAAAGGACTGGCATGATATATTCAAGGTGCTAAATGACAAAACTAAGCAGCCAAGAATACTTTATCCAACTAGGATGTCATTCAAAATAAAAGGAGAGATAAAAACTTCCAGGACAAACAGAAACTAAAAAAATTTGTGACCACTACACCAGCCCAGCAAAAAATACTCAAGGGGATCCTTTAAGCAGAGAGAGAGCCCAAAAGTAACATAAACCAGAAAGGAACAGAGACGATATAAAGAAGCAGTCACCTTACAGGCAATACAATGGCACTAAATTCATATCATTCAATAGTTACTCTGAGTGTAAATGGGCTACATGCCCCAATCAAAAGACACAGGGTATCAGACTGGATAAAAAAGCAAGACCCATCGGTATACTGTCTGCAAGAGACTCATTTTAGACCCAAAGGCACCTCCAGATTTAAAGTGAGGGGGTGGAAAACCATTTATCATGTTAATGAACATGAAAAGAAAGCTGGGGTAGCAATCCTTATATCAGACAAATTAGATTTAAAACCAAAGACTGTAATAAGAGATGAGAAAAAGGTCTATTCAACAAGAAGATCTAACAGTTGTAAATTTTTATGTCCCTAACATGGGAGCATCTAATTATGTAAGTCATTTAATAACAAAATTAAAGAAACACATCGATAATAATACAATAATAGTAGGGGACTTAACACCCCACTCACTGAAATGGACAGATCATCTAAGCAGAAGGTCAACAAGGAAACAAGGGCTCTGAATGACACATTGGACCAGATGGACTTCACAGATATATTCACAGCATTCCATCCTAAAGCAACAGAATACACATTCTTCTCGAGTGCACATGTGACATTCGCCAGAATAGATCACATATTAGGTCACAAATGAGGTCTCAACTGGTACCAAAAGATTAGGATCACTCCCTGCATATTTTTGGACCACAGAGCTGTGAAACTGGAACTCAATCACAAGAGGATTTGGAAAGAACTCAAATGCATGGAGGCTAAAGAGCATCCTACTAAAGAAAGAATGGGTCAACCAGGAAATTAAAGAAGAATTTTTAAAAATTCATGGAAAAAAATGAACATGAAAACACAACTGTTCAAAACCTTTGGGATGCAGCAAAGGCGGTCCTAACAGGGAAGTATATAGCAATACAAGCCTTTCTCAAGACAAAAGAAAGGTCTCAAATACACAACATAACCTTACACCTAAAGGAGCTGGAGAACAAACAGCAAATAAAGCCTAATCCAAGCAGGAGACAAGAATTAATAAATATTAGAGCAGAAATCAATGAAATAGAAACCAAAAAAACAGTAGAACAGATCAATGAAACTAAGAGCTGGTTCTTTGAAAGAATTAATAAGATCAATAAACCCCTAGCCAGACTTTTCAAAAAGAAAAAAGATAGGACCCAAATTAATAAAATAATGAATGAAAGAGGAGAGATCACAACCAACACCAAAGAAATACAAAAAATTTTAAGAATATATTATGAGCAACTATAAGCCAGCAAATTAGGCAATCTGGAAGAAATGGATGCATTCCTAGAAACATATAAACTACCAAAATTGAAACGGGGAAGAAATAGAATACCTGAACAGAACCATAACCAGCAAGGAAATTGAAGCAATAATCAAAAATCTCCCAACAAGTAAGAGTCCAGGGCCAGATGGCTTTCCAGGGGAATTCTACCAAACATTTAAAGAAGAATTAATACCTATTCTTCTGAAGCTGTTTCAAAAGATAGAAATTGAACGAAAACTTCCGAACTCTTTCTATGAGGCCAGTGTTACCTTGATTCCAAAACCAGACAAAGACCCCACCAAAAAGGAGCATTACAGACCAATATCCATGATGAACATGGATGCCAAAATTCTCACCAAGATACTAGTCAATAGGATCCAACAGTACATTAGAAGGATTATTCACCATGACCAAGTAGGATTTATTCCCAGGCTGCAAGGATGGTTCAACATCCTCAAATCAATCAACATAATATACCACAATGTGATACAGTACATAATATGATATAGTAAATTAATAAAAGAAAGGACAAGAACCATATGATCCTCTCAGTAGATGCAGAAAAAGCATTTGACAAAATACAGCATCTTTTCTTGATTAAGACTCTTCACAGTGTAGGGATAGAGGGAACATACCTCAGTATCATAAAAGCCATCTATGAAAAGCCCAGAGTGAATATCATTCTCAATGGAGAAAAACTGAGAGCTTTCCCACTAAGGTCAGGAACACAGCAAGGACATCCACTATCACCACTGTTGTTCATCATAGTACTAGAAGTCCTAGCCTCAGCAATCAGACAACAAAAAGAAATAAAAGACATCCAAATCAGCAAAGAAGAAATCGAACTCTCACTCTTCACAAATGACATGATACTCTATGTGGAAAACCCAAAAGACTCCACCCCAAAATTGCTAGAACTCATTCAGGAATTCAGCATAGTGGCAGGATATAAAATCAATGCACAGAAACCAGTTACATTTCTTTCCACTAACAATGAGATAGAAGAAAGAGAAATCAAGGGGTCGATCCCATTTACAATTGCAACTAAACCATAAGATACCTAGGAATAAACCTAACCAAAGAGGAAAAGAAACTGTACTCAGAAAACTATAAAACACTCATCAAAGAAACTGAGGAAGACACAAAGAAATGGAAAAACGTTCCATGCTCATGGATTGGAAGAACAAATATTCTGAAGGTGTCAATGCTACCTAGAGCAATATATACATTCAGTGCACTTCCTATCAAAATACCATCAACTTTTTTCAAAGAGCTGGAACAAATAATCCTAAAATTTGTATGGAACCAGAAAAGACCCCAAATAGCCAGAGGAATGTTGAAAAAGAAAAGCAAAGCCAGTGGCATCACAATTCCAGATTTCAAGCTCTATTACAAAGTTGTAATCATCAAGACAGTATGGTACTGGCACAAAAACAGACACATAGATCAATGGAACAGAACAGGGAACCCAGAAATGGACCCTCAACTCTATGGTCAACTAATCTTCGACAAAGCAGGAAAGAATATCCAATGAAAAAATGACAGTCACTTCAACAAATGGTGTTGGGAAAATTGGATAGCCACATGCAGAAGAATGAAACTGGACCATTTCTTTGACACCATACACAAAAATAGACCCAAATGGATGAAAGACCTAAATGTGAGACAGGAGTTCATCAAAATCCTAGAGGAGAACACAGGCAAGCATCATTTGTGACCTCAGCAGCAGCAACTTCTTGCTAGACACATCTCTAAAGGCAAAAGAAACAAAGGCAAAGATGAACTTTTGGGAATTCATCGAGATAGAAAACTTTTTCACAGCAAAGGAAACAGCTGACAAAACCAAAAGACAACCAACAAAATGGGAGAAGATATCTGCAAATGTCTTATCAGATAAAGGGCTAGTATCCAAAATCTACAAAGAACTTATCAAATCAACACCCAAAGAACAAATAATCCAATCAATAAATGGGCAGTGGACATGGACAGACAATTCTCCAAAGAAGACATACAAATGGACAACAGACACATGACAAAATGCTCAACATCCCTCGGCATCAGGGATATACAGATCAAAACCACAATGATACACCACCTCACACCAGTCAGAATGGCTAAAATTAACAAGTCAGGAAACAACAAATGTTGGTGAGGATGCAAAGAAAGGGGAAGCCTCTTACACTGCTGGTCAGAATGCAAGCTGATACATCCACTCTGGAAAACAGTATGGAGGTTCCTCAAAAAGTTGAAAATAGAGCTGTTCTATGACCCAGCAATTGCACTACTGGGTATTTACCCCAAAGATATAAATGTAGTGATCCGAAGGGACACCTGCACCTTGATGTTTATAGCAGCAAGGTCCCTAATAGCCAAACTATGGAAAGAGCCCAGATGTCCATCAACAGATGAATGGATAAAGAAGATGTGGTGTATATATATACAATGGAATACCACTCCACCATAAAAAATGAAATCTTGCCATTTGCAACGACGTGGATGGAACTACAGGGTACTATGCTAAGCAAAATAAGTCAAGCAGGGAAAGACAATTATCATATGATCTCACTCATATGTGGAATTTAAGAAACAAAACAGAGTATCATAGGGAAAGAGAGGAAGAATTAAAATAAGACAAAATCAGAGAGGGAGACAAACCATAAGAGACTCTTAATCATAGGAAACAAACAGGGTTGCTAGAGAGGAGGGGGTGGGGGGATGGGGTAACTGGGTGATGGACATTAAGGAGGGCACGTGGTGTAATGAGACTGATGAATCAGTGATCTCTACCTCTGAAACTAATAATGCATTATATGTTAATTAATTGAATTTAAATAAAAATAAAAAATTTAAAAAGGAAAATAAAAAAAAAGAATGAGATGAGAAACCAAGAGAATATATAAGAGACAGGGAAACATGGCACAAAGGAAAATAATAAATATTGAAAAACTGGCCCTAAAGAAACAGAAATGTATAAATTACCTGACAAATAATTCAAAATAATTAACCTGCAGAAACTCGATGGGCTACAAGAACACAGAAAACTAAGTGAAATCTGGAAAATAATGCATGAACAAAATGAGAATATCGACAAAGAGACAGAAACTATAAAAGAACCAAAGAGAAATTCTGAAGCTGAAGAATTCAATAACCAAAAAATTCACTAGATGGGTTCAACGGCTGCCTTGTTCAAGCAGGAGAATCAGCGAACCTGAAGAGAGGTCATTTGAAATTGTCGTGTCAGAAGAGCAAAAAAAAAAAAGAAAGTCTAAGGGACTTAAGGTACATCAATAAGCAGACCAATATAGGCATTCTGGGAGTCTTGGAAAGAGAAGAGATTAAAGGGCAGAGAGCTTATTTGAAGAAACAACGGTCAAAAAGTTCTAAGTCTGAGAAAGGAAATGGACATACAAAATCAAGAAGTTCAAAAGATTCCAACTAGGATAAACCCAAAAAAGGCCCACACTGAGACACAATGTAATCAAACTGCTTAAAGAAAAAGAGAGAATCTTAAAAGCAGCAGACGTAAGTGTTGCATCATCTACAAGGGAGGTCCCATAAGATTATCAAAGCGTTTCTTAGCAGAAATAATACAGGCCAGAAGGGAGTGAGATGATATATTCAATGTGCTGAAAGAACAACCCTGCCAGCCAGGAATACTATATTCAGCAAAACTGTCCTTCAAAAGTGAAGGAGAAATAAAGACCTTTCCAAATAGGTAGAAAGCTGAGAGAATTCATCACCACCAGATCTACCTTATAAGAAATGCTAAAGGGCATCCATCATATTGAAATAAAGGATGCTAGACAGCAACACAAAAGCATATACAAATATATGTTCTCTGGTGAAGGTAAATATAGACAAACACGGAATCCTGTAATACTGTAGTGATGGTGTGTACATCGTTTTTAATTCTGGTGTACAACTTAAAGGATAAAAGCATAAAAAATAATTATAAAACTATGTGAACGAATGCAGTACATTAAGAAACGTGATCTGTGACATCAATAACATAAAATCGGAGGGGAGACATGTAAAGGAGTAGAGATTTTACATGTGAATAAAATTTTTATCAGTTTAAAATAGATTGCTATAACTATGTTTTACATACCCACCATGTTTGCCACAAGAAATTCCTATAGAAGATACACAAAAGAGAAATGAGAATCAAAGCAAGTCACTACAAAAAAAAAAAATCAATGAAACACAAAGAAAGGCATCGAGAGAGGAAAAGAGGAACAACATATCTATGAGACACACAGAAAACAATGAAATGGCAACAGAAATTTTGCTACTATCAGTAATTACTTTAAATGCAAATAGATTAAACTCTCCAAAAAACACAGAGCAGCTAAATGGATAAAAAAAAACAAGATCCAACTATATGCTATCTACAAGAGACTCACTTTAGAATTAAGGACACATATAGGATAAAAGTGAGAAGGTGTAAAAAGATATTCCATGCAAATGGATGAGAAAGCATAAAAAAAGTCTGTCTTTGTCTCAATAACACAACGAATAGGAATCTTCTCTGTAGTTTCAAAGGAAGCTTCTTGTGCAGTGTCTTCAGTTCCTAACACCTGGTGGGTCACTGATGGACCCTGAGAAATGCAGTGGGGGCAGGGTAGCACCTGTGATAACAGCACATTTTGCTCCTGACCAAGGTCCATGCTTGGTGCAGTGAGGATGCACATAGGGCATGATAGGGAGTCACCATCATCACAAAGATCCTGGGCCTTTGGCTTATCACATGAGCTATTTCTCAAGATCAGTCAAATGAGTGAAGAGTTGGGTTGAAAAGGTTAGTGGAAAGTTGGAATCTAAAATAAGTGTACAGGGAAAAAAGCAATGAAAAAATATTAGAAGAGCTGACTAAAACAATAAGACAGAGAAGAGAAACTGAGTAGAATAAAAACATAAAAATTTTTTTACTTCCTCTTCCTCTATCTTACCACTTAATAGAACCAATGCCAATTAGACCAAATGAATAGAAGGAATTAAAGGGTTACAAGTAAATTAAGCCGAATGCCTCATCAGCTCTTCCCTTTTAAAATATAATCTCCATTGTTGAGACTTGCTAACAAAAGAGGATCCTCATAGGTGAAGGACCCTGAGTGATGGTGTTGTCATTGGTCAATGGGGTGAAGAAGCTGGCTTTCAAGGCTTTGGCACTCCCAGTGTCATCCAAGAGCAGGTCCTATGCAGTGTTGAAGGGATTTACATGTGCAAAACTTGTTCTCTTCCCATTCAGAGCCACATTTCATGCACAAAGCAGTTTCTAGGCCAGATTTGATGACTGTGAAAACAAGTGCAATCTGTAGGAGGGTTATGTTTTATTTGGAGTTTGTTTTGTTTTTCCAACAATTATTTTGATCACTCGACAAAGAAAAAACCAAGCAACACTTAATAACTGTGTACTTGGAAATGTTTTCTAAGGCCTACAAGCAAAGTGATATCCTAAGACTGTGGTTTAGTTTCACTATATACTTACTTCATTTACTTAAATTGGACAATCAAGTGAGAATTTAAATCACGCTGGAGAAACACCTGTAGGTGCTAAATCATCAGTCACAAAGGCGAGTCATGGTGCACTCCAAGGGTCATGTGAGGGTGGCGGCTCTACCACAGTGCAAGGAAGACACACAGTCAGCCTCCTGAAGTTACCTGCCTAACGCTTGCCTGGTCAGTGACAGACAGTGAGGAGGGCAAGGCTCAGGAGACTCCACATGTGAAACAGAATTACTGTTCCTTTGTCCAGGGCCAAATAAACTGTCCTTCACTTACTGGCCTCATGAAACACTGTTTATATTTGGAGATAGACAGGCATGGTGAAATGGCAACAGAAATTTTGCTACTATCAGTAATTACTTTAAATGCAAATAGATTAAACTCTCCAAAAAACACAGAGCAGCTAAATGTTTAGATAAAAAAACAAGATCCAACTATATGCTATATAGTTGGAAGAATCTTTGTAGTTGGAAGAAAAGTCTCAAAGGCCCAATGGTAGTGGGGATCCCACGCTACAGGTACAAGGTACAAGGTACAAGACAGGAGCAGAGTTCTTCTCCCTTCACCATGGTGACAATAGGATGTGACATACGTGACATAAAGCTGTGATCTCGGGATGGCTCTCTGTTCACTGACTTCATCTCCTTCCCTCTTAGTCTTTTGTTTTCCTTCTAGTTTTGTTGTTGTTGTTTTCCTTCTAATTTAGATGCTACGGCCATGGGAACAATTTGTTCATTATGGAACTAAATGAGAGCCAGTCATGTTTAATAACGCTTCCTCAAGTACCAACCATGAAGTAAAGCTACCTGGCATTTCTTTGACACTACTGGGCAGAAAGCTCTGTCCCATCTTCTTGGTTCTACCTGCCTGCTTTGGACCAGCTTCCATTTGCCAAGGGCCTATGTGGACCTGGCCTCTGAAATGTGCCCCCTGCAGGGGCCGCTGCTTCTGTGCCATCCCTGCCAGGCGTGTGCTTCTTCCTTCTCCTCCATTGGAGCATCAGCCTCCTTTCCTCTCACTATGCTACACAGTGGCTGTGAAGCCCAACTGATATGTAGAGAAGGAAATCATGGCGAAGAGCTTCCATGTAAGGGCCACCTGCTGGATAGTGATGTCTCTTGCCCCATCAGGATTACAGATTTTAGAGCTGTAAGATGCTGGGAGAGCCTTTCAATTAAAGTTAATCACTTCAAGGGCAAGAACCTAACCTTCAGGGACTACGTGTCAGGGCTGAGAGCCAAGTTCTAGGTTCTTCACTCTATGCATTGCTGTTGCCCCCCCATACTACCTGCCCGGGCGTGCTCTGTGAAGACACTGTGGATGAAGACACAGGCTGGGGAGCCAGGCAGGCATCTGCACAGAGGGCAGGACGCCGTGCAAGTCGGTGAGCCTCGTTTCCCACTGTCACACCTGACAAATGGTGAGTAGTCAAGATACAGAAATGCTCCTTTCTAAAGTTACTATGTTACTATTTTGTCAAATTGGTTTCTGACCACCTTCAACTCAGTTTGGGCATCTAAACCTTAGTGGCAGGTATTTAACTAATCAGGCATTCTTCTGAAGAAAGAAATTACTGCAAAGAATGTTAGTGTCCTTCAATGGAGCCCCCTAAAAATCAGATGGTTATCTGTTTATAAATGAAAAGAGAAAGCATCTCCTCTCACTTTCATCTTTGTAAGTCCTTATTCTAATCCAGTTAATACCGGTCATCTGCATATATACATGTTCTGCCGAAGGCCACAATGTCACTATCAGCAGTTTTAGGAGAAATGCTGCTGGATAAATGTCTCTCACCAAAATATGATTCTAAATTGAGAACTTGTGCCAAGAAACAATGGACTTTACATCTCAGGTACCAAACCACACCAGAGGTATCAGCTGATTAACTGGCTGGCAGGTGATAGAGAGTCAGTAAACTGAGCCTCAGGCCCACTATCATGGGAAAATCTACTCTGCAAAGGAGAGAAGCCAGAAAGACCAGGGATGCAGGAGGGCCTCAGATTTCTGTCTCCGCCCCAGTGGACCTTTCACTGCTGCCGTCAGTGAGCAAATAGTTTGCTTAGTTATTGAAACATTTGCTTCATGTTTCCCTAAAACAAAATTTAGCATATTTACTACTGAATATATGCTTTGATTTACTATTTTGGTAACTGACAACTTTATATGAAACCCCAATAACATCTCTTCAAAAGACTTTTGATCACTTCTGGTTTTAGCTCCAACATGTAAAAAAAAGCTTGGAAGTTATCACTCCTGTCAATACAACAAGAAAACACTGGACAAATGGAAGACCAATTACTTTTCTTGGACCTGTTGAAGAACTGAGGGTGAACCACCACCCAAAATCTGGGGAGACAGGTGCATCCAGAGAGCTATAGCAACCAAGATGTACTTACTCAGAATGGAAACTGCCAGAGTCATAAACTGATAGGAATACTTAAAAGGTGACTTTGATGAATTGCTGGTGGCCGAGCATGACCAGCATGAGTGAGAACCATTAAAGCGCACAGTACTAGGGGCCCCAAACTTTCATACGCATTCCCTCCAGGAACCCAACCAGGTTCTCATGGTGAGAATAGAAGAAGGATCGCCTCACAGGTCTTACAGGGAGAGAGGAAGAGTAGGCATTATGAAACATTGTTCACAGCCTTCTCTATACAAAAGGCTTACTCTCTAGGAGGAAGGACTTTGCCAGGGCAAATTCTGGACCATGATTCCAGCTGCAGTGAGGAAATTCCTCCCTACTCCTGCCCCCTCCAGTCTTCCTGTCTCATGCAGGGAAAAACAAAAACAAAAACAAAACAGAGGGAGGACTGGCAAGGGTGCCAGGGAAGGATGCAGGGGGCAGGGAGAGAGCTCTACTCATGTAACAACACTTTTGGAGACCACTCTCCTGAAACACTGCCTCACCTTAAGACTGAGGGTTGATCTGAAGATCAGAGAATTCGTCCCCTCCTCAACAGCTTATCACACACTGACAGGGTTCCAGCATAACAGTGCATTACAGTTAAAAGAGCTGCAAGACACACTTTCTCTGAGGAGGGAAACATAGGGAAGCCTAACATAAAGAGGGAGACAAAAACAAGGACAATGGGAACTTAAAGCCTCTGGTATCTATGGCCAAAATAAACATCAAGTACAGCCCAACTTCTAGCCAGATTAACACAAATTCTGACACCAAAGGCCTATTTACCTCAGCTTCTATTGCCTGATACAACATGTCTGGCTTTCAACAACAGATTATAAGGTGTGCCATAAGACAAGAAAAACACTCTGATGAAGAAATCATCAGAACCAGACTCAGACATAACAGATTCTGGAATTATCAGACAGGGTTTAAACAGAGTTTAAACCGAGTTTAAAATAACTATGATTAATATTGTTAAGGCTCTACTGGGAAAAGTAGACAAAATGTAAGAACAAGCGAATAATGTAAGTAGAGAGGTGGAAAATGTAAGAAATAATCAAAATGGAATGCTAGAAATCAAAAACTCTAAAAGACATGAACAATGCTTTTGATAGGATCATCAGTTGACTGGACACAGCTGAGGAAAATCAGCAATCTTGAAGATAGGTCAGAAGAAACTTCCCAGTCTGAATCAATGCAAAGAATGAAAACAACAACAACAAAAAAAGCTAACAAGAAAATACCCAGCAACTGTGAGACAACAGTAAAAGGTGTAACATAGGCCTAATTGTAATCCCAGATGGAGAACAAAGCAAGAATGGAACAGAAGAAATATTTGAAGAAATAGTACCTGAGAACCTTCCAAAATTAATGATACACCTCAAATCAAAGATCCAAGAAGCTCATAAAACATCAAGTTGGATAAATGCCAAAAGTCTATCCCCAGGCATATATCATGTTCAGAACTGCAAAAAACCAAAGAGATAATCTTGAGAGAAGCCAGAGGGCAGAAAAACACCTTGTGTACAGGGGAACAAGGCTAAGAACAGAAGCCATGTCGGCAAGAAGAGAATGAAATGAAGTGCTTATAAAGTGTGGAAAGAAACCCCCGCCAAACCACAGTTTACATCCAGCAAAATTATCTTTCAAAGTGAAGGAGAAGGACTTTCTGTAAGTGTGTATTTCTACAAGTTACTACTCTGGGGGGTGGGCAGAAGAGACAGACAGACACGAATAGAAATGCATCGCCACCAGAGCTGCTCTGCAAGAAATGTTAGAAGAAGTTCTTCAGGCAGAAGGAAAATGATGTAGGCCAGGAAATTAGATCTACAAAGTGTCAGAAAAGGAATAAATGAAGGTAAGACATTTTATTTTTTCTTACTTTTTTTTTGAGAGAGAGAGAGAAAGAAAGGGAGAAGGAGTGGGGAGTTGAGGGGCAGAGGGAGAGGGAGAGAGAGAATACCAAGCAGGCTCCACGTTGAGCACAGAGCCTGATGCAGGGCTTGAACTCATAACCCTGAGATCACGACCTGAGAGGAAATCAGGAGTCGGACGCTTAACCGACTGAGTCACCCAGGCGCTCCTATTTTCTCTTCTCAACTGATCTAAAACATAACTGCTTATTTAAAGCAAGAACAGGACCAATGTATTGGGTGATTATAGCACATGGATAAGTGAAATGAATGATAGCTGTGTCACAAGGACAAGAGGAAAGAATTGAGAATATTTTGTGATAAGGTACCTATACTATATGTGAACTGGTATGGTGTTATTTGAAGGTGGTCATTTTGATGAAATGTACATTTTAAAGTTGATGGCAACCACTAAAAATTGTTTTAAGAAGTATAATTAATAGGCTAATAGAAAAGATAAAACTGAATCATGTAAAATGCTTAAGTAAAACTAGGGAAGGCAGGGAAAAAAGTAATAAAAAGCAAATACAACAAATAGACAACAGTTAAAAGCATGGTAGATATTAACCCAACTATATCAATTACCATTTTAAATGTAAGTGGTCTAAATGTACTAATTAAAAGACAGAGAATACCAGAGTGGATAAAAAGCAAAGCTTAACTATATGTTATCTACAAGAAATCCACCTTAAATACAAAGACTCAGATGGGTTAAAAGCAAAGGAATGCACCCAGATCTTGTTTTTTTTTAAGATTTATTTATTTTTATTCAAGAGAGAGAGAGAGCACAAGTGGGAGGAGCAGAGGGAGAGAGATTCTCAAGCAGACTCTGTGGTGAGCGTGGAGATGGACGTGGGGCCTGATCCCACGACCCTGAGATCATGACCTGAGCCAAAATCAAGAGTTGGATGCTTAACTGATTGCACCACCCAGGCACCCCAGATCTTGGTTTCTAATGCCATTCTCCAATACAAGGAACCAGAGCTCGTGGGAGAAATGGCTGATTCTAGGACTGGAGCAGGAAATACATAAGATGAGCCTGGAGCATTTTATCATGCCAGAAAGTAAGGGAGTGCTCAAAAAAGGAAACACACACACACATACACAATAATGGGGGGGGGTTGTCAAAGAGACACAGGAGTCAATTAAAAGAGCCCCCAAAGGCCAATAACCCAAAACATAAAATATCCATGAATCTATATTGATACAAATAAATGATCGTATAAATAAATATATGGGGAAGGAGGGACAAATTTTCCTTGTGGAAGAATTCCAAAAAATTGATATAGATACTCAGCCTTCAAGGAGGTTGAGCATAATGTCCCACTCCTTAAGTGTGAGCTGAGCATAGGGACCTCCTTCCAAAGGGTACAATATGGAGCGAGGACAACAGAGCAACTTCACAGTGCAGAAACCTGACACACACTCCCTCACCTGGTGAACAGTTATAAGTCATGTTGACAGTGTGTGCCTCTGGTATGATGTAATGAGAAGAGCACTTCACCTCGTGGTCTTCCTCCCCCAAACCCAGAGGCCAAGAAAAACATCAGACAAATCCCAATTTACGGATGTTCTCCAAAATACTGACTGGTACTCCTCAAAATTGTCAAAGTCATCAAAAACAAGGAAAGTCTGAGAAACTGTCACAGCCGAGAGGAACCTAAGGAGACATGACAACTAAATGTAATGCAGTAGCCTGGATGGAATCCTGGGACACAAAAAGGACACTTAGAAAAAAGTAAGGAAATCTGAATAAACTATGAACTTCAGTTAATAATAATGTATTAGTAATAGTTCACTAATTATTCTATACTAATGTTAGATATTAAAAATAGGGGAAATAGCAGGTATATGAGAAGTATCTGTACTACTATGCCAACTTCCCAGTAAATCTAAAGAGATTCTTAAAAAAATTATTTAAAAAACTCTTATCATACACATTTCCTGAAAAATTTCAGGTAAAACAAACTAGGGTTTGAAAGAAAGCTTCTAAAAACAGCTCAGCTAAATACTTGCTAACCAGCTCTCAGGTCCTACGGCTTCAAACCTATGCGCATGCTCCCTACAGCAGAGGTAGTCCATCCTGTCTGTGTTGTCAGTTTCTCTGGAGCTGTCCAAACGTGGGTGAGAGTGAAGGCAAGAAGCCGAGCAGAGGGAGACACACAGAGCTAACACTGGTGCGTGCAGTTCTTAGAAAGAGCTGCTGATTGGCAAGCCTACAGCCTCCACTGCCATTTGCTTCTGTAGGGTTTCTGTCCTACATTTCAGTGTACATTAGGGGTGGCTTCAATAAAGAATGCTTCCTACCTTGCATTTCCCCCGGGGCTCACTAGGATCATGTCTACTCCTTGTAGAACTTACCAGCGATATCTGGCACTTGTCAGGTTTTGCCTTAATGTAACATCTTACTTCTTGGCCAAGCAAAGGAAGTGGGAAAAACAGCTGCACAGAGGCAGTGGATGTAGAAGAAAGAGGAGGTAAAAAATAAAGCCAGCTTGACAGTCTTTGCTCAAAAAGAGAGAAACTTCATAGAACTGAGTAGAGTTGCTGTCAAAGAAAAAGGCTAGAACTCTACAGCTACACTTTTTTTTTTAAAGATCAAAGTTAAACTTTATATTCTTCACTGGCATATTTTCTTAAAGAAAACACTGGTTTGTTACTTTTTTCTTTCTTAAACAAATCAACTAGATATGCTTAATGAACATTACTGTTAGAAGAGCAGAGAAATCTGAACTACCTCTTTGGCAAAGTCAGGTTTGCACCAGGGATCCTCACAGTTACAAAATAACACTAGCAATCACCCTGCTGGAGACACCCAAGGGAGGGATTTTCATAGGCAGATAAAAATAATTTCTAAGGCTTGACAATAGCAAAGGCAATTTTTCCTAGCTATTCTGAGTTATTTTAAAAATGTATATATTTATAATTAGGTTTTTGAAATACATATTTAAAGTTATTGTTTTGGGGGGGGGAAGCTAGCCAGTGAAAAATCTCCCTCTGCCCGTCTACCCCTGCCTGCCAGTGCCCTTCTGTGTCCCGTGCTCACACACGTAAGTAAATAGGAATATGTCATTACTTTTCTCCATCTTTACATAAAAAGAGCACACAGCAATATTGTTCTGCACTTTGATTTTGACTTACTAATATCAGAGCTCTTTCCATATTTTTTTGAAAGATTTTATTTATTTATTGATGGGGTAGGAGCAGAGGGAGAGGGATAAGCAGACTCACCGCTCTGTGCGGAGCCCTGTGCAGGGCTTAATCCCAGGACCCTGAAATCACGAACTGAGCCGAAATCAAGAGTTGGACACTTAACTGGCTGAGCCACCCAGGCACCCCAGATGCTTTTCCATACTGGTACACAGAAAGCAACGATAATTTACTTAACCCTGATGGACATTTACGTTATTTCCAGTATTTTGTTATCATTAAGGATGCTGCAGTGAATAACCCCATGTATTTATCATTTTGTACATATGCAAATATATTTGTGGGATAAAATCCCAAATACAGAATTGCTGGGTCCAAGGATGCATGTAGTTATAATTCAAGTATATTTTGCCAAATTGTTTCATATGTGGTGTTGAGCCAGTATGCACTCCCAGCAGCTGAGTATGCGGTACTTGCTTCCCCTGTGTAGACCCAGGATAATATCCCTCTTGTGGATTTCTGCTAGGCTGATAGGTGACAACTGGTGTTTCAGTTTAGTTTCAATTTGCATTTCTTACTCTGAGTGGTGTTGGGCATCTATTTATATGCTTTAACATCCATCTGAATTTTATTAATGTGAACTTCCTGTTCACAATGAAAAGCACCTGGGAAGGTTGGAGGATTGAAGGAAGGGAAAAAAAGTAAGGAGAGGAAGAAGAAAATACATCTATTTAGTTCTGTACAAGGATAAAGACCTCATGTCTTTGGCTTACATTAACCTAATTTATATTGGAACATGTCAAATTCTAATGATGTTTTGCTATTATTTTTTATTAAGAAATTTTATTTTTAGAACAGTTTTAGTTTTGAAAAAAATTGCACAGAAAGTACAGAGTTCCCATATACCCTCCATTCCTTCAGTTTCCCTTATTATTAACATTTTGTATTAGTGTGGTGCATTTGTCATAATTGATGAACCAATAATGACACATTATTATTAATTAAGGTCCACAGTTCATATCAAGTTTCGCTGTATGGGTTTATACAAATGCATAATGTCATGTACCCACCATTACTTATCATAAAGAATAGTTTTACTGCCCTAAACATCTGTGGGTCCCCTACTCATCCCATCCTTCCTCCCTTCTCTCAAACCTCTGGTAACCACTAATCTTTTTACTGTCACTACAGTCTGCCTTTTCTACAATGTCATATAGTTGGATTCATACATGACTGTAGCCTTTACAGACTGAACTCTTCCATTTAGTTATATGCATTTAAGTTTCCTCTACATCCTTCCATGGCTTGATAGCTCATTTCTTTTTAACACTGAAACACATTCCATTTCTATGGATGTACCATAGCTTATTTATCTAGTCATCTGTTAAAGGACATCTTGATTGCTTCCAATTTTCATCAATCATGAATAAATCTGCTATAAACATTCATATGCAGATTTTCATGTGGACATGTTTTTTATTTAGTTGGGTAAATATCTAGGTGGGCAATTGCCAAATTGTATGATAAGGAGTATGTTTAGCTTTGTAAGAAACTGCCAAACTGTCTTCCACAACTAAGTGAAAGAATCCAATCTATAAAGGCTATACAGTTTTGCATTCCCACCAGCAGTGAATGAGCTATTGGATTGCTTATTCATGGGTTGTTTTATTATGCTGAGTTTTAAGAGTTCTTTGTATATTTTAGATACAAGTCCTTTAAAAAAGTTATCTTTTGCAGATATTTTCTCCCAGTCTGTGGCTTGTCTTTTCAGTCTCTTACAACATTATCTTTTGCAGAGCATAAGTTTTTAATTTAAAAAAGCCCAACTTGTCAATTATTTCTTTCATGCTTTTGGAACTGTATCAAAAAAATCATTGCCCAAACCCTAGGTCACCCAGATTTTCTAGAAGTTTTATACTTTTGTGTTTTACATTTAGGTCTCTGATCCATTTTGAGTTAATTTTTATGAAGGGTTTAGGTCTGTGTGTGTGTCTAGATTCACTAGTTTGCATGTGGATGTCCAGTTGTTCACCACCATTTGTTGAAAAGACCATCTTTTCTCCATTGAATTACCTTTGCTCCTTTGTCAAAGACCAGTTGATTAATATACGTGGATATATTACTGGTCCCTCTATTCTGTTCCCTTTATCTATTTCTCTATTCTTTTGCCAATACCACAGTCTTAATTCCTGAAATGTTATAGTAAGTCTTGAAACTAGGTAGTGTCAGTCCTCTGATTTTGTTCTTCCTCTTCAGTATGTGTCTGCTATTCTGGGTCTTTTGCCTCTCCATATAAACTGTAGAATCAATTTGTTGGTATCCATAAGAGAGCTTGCTGGAATTTTGATTGGGACTGCATTGAATCTATATAGATCAAGTTGGGAAGAATTGACATCTTAACATCTTTTTATTTAGCTGGGTAAATATCTAGGTGGGCAATTTCCAAATTGTATGATAAGGAGTATGTTTAGCTTTGTAAGAAACTGCCATCCATGAACATGGACTATTTCTCCATTGACTTATATTTTCTTTGATTTATTTCATCAGAGTTTTATAATTTTCTTATCAAGATCTTACACATGTTTTGTTAGACTTATGCCTAAATATTTAAACTTTTTTTGGGGGGGGGGAGTGCTAATGTAAATGGTATTGTATTTTAAATTTCAAATTCCAATTTTCACTGCTGGTAGATGGGAAAACAACTGACTTTTGTTCTACTAGTCTTTACCATTGTTTTTAGAATCAAGTAGACAAATTGTTGTCTACGTCTGTGAATGCCACTGAAAATACAGAAAATCTGATTCCTGAAGCTGTGAAAAATTACATATCTGGCTTTCACCTGTACTAGAATCAGGTATCTTAGAGAGTTCCCTGCTTATAATAAAGGAATCTTATATCAATAACTTTATCATTTGTGATACATTTTTAAAAAATCAAGTGATAAACTTTAAATAAGATTCCTGAACATAATATTCAAGCCCACATGAACCAAAGCCATATTAAAGGACCCTGTGCTTTAGAAAATATTATCGAGAACACTTGTGCCATCTTTTGTGATATAATACAGCAGTAGGTTAAAAAGTGAATGGAGCACTGGGTGTTATACGCAAACAATGAATCATGGAACACTACATCAAAAGCTAATGATGTAATGTATGGTGACTAACATAACATAATAAAATTAAAAAAATGCAAAAAAAAAAAGTGCTTCTATCAAACTGTGGCACAGTTCTGAAAAACTGCATGTTGGTCATAAATTCCTTAGCTTCTACTGTATTCACAGATGAACTTCTGTGAATGGACTAGATGTTTGGTGAGTCCAGGCATTCTCTTCTACTACTTAGGCTTTATAAAATAGTATTGATAGCAAGTATCTTATATAATCTTAAAGTTAATGCTGATCTGGTAGGAAGAAGCTTCCCTTATTTTCAAAGTATATCACAGCACAAATTTATAACATCTGAATTGTGGCCTCTAAGCCTACTGCCACAGCAACAGTTGCTTAAGGGGTTGAATCTTGAAAGGAGTAATACTTGGGAGTATAAAGTAATTGTAGGGAATGCAGGAACATGCCTTCTAAATGCCCTATCAGGACTATAGGACGTAGTCCCCCAGGTTTTGAGGGTGCTGCTGGAAGGCACACCAATGTCTACCCTTCCTCTGAGGCAACCTGTATTCAATGACTAGTTTATGAGGGGTGAAGAATAAAAGCCTGGCCACTGAGGGGCACCTGGGTGGCTCAGTCAGTTAGGCATCTGATTCTTGATTTTGGCTCAGGCCATGGTCCCAGGGTCTTGAGAGGGAGTTCTGTGCTCAGCAGGGAGTCTGCTTGAGATTTTCTCTCTCGCCCTCTGCCCCTCCTTCTGTTTGCACTCTCTCAAATAAATAAATCTTTTTAAAATTTTTTTATTTAAATTCAATTTAATTAACATATACTTTATTAAATAACTAATAGTTAACTATTAGTTTCAGAGGTAGAATTTAGTGATTCATCAGTTGCATATAACAATAAATAAATATTAAAAAAAAAAAAAAAAAAAGCCTGGCCACTGTGTCCCAACTTGGGACAACTATGCAGGATTATCCCAGCTTAAGTGTGGAATCAGCTGAGGTCTCTGTTGAGACTGTACTGCTGCCCACCTTCTCCCTCTGCTCCTTCCTGCTTCTTACCCTTCTTTTCAGGTGGTGATTCTCAAGAGCCGTCCCTAATAAACGTCCTCCACACTAGCTTCTGTATCAGAGTCTGCCTCCCAGGGAAAGTGAACTCTGACAGCAATTAGTCAAATAATGAGGATTTTAAAGCACCTTTCTTATGGCTTTGTCTAGGCATGGTGGTTAGAGATGGAGGATGGGGTAGCAGAGGGGTGGGAGAGGTTACAAAAGAAGTACAACACAAACCCATGCAAGGACCCTTCAATGTAGTTGAGGAATCCAAATGCACTTGGATGAGACTATAAAGTAATATAGAGGAATTTTAAATACACTAGGACTTATACAATCATATAGCTGTTGTTCACATTAGCAATGAGTCCAGGAGGCTCTATAATTATTTTAAAGAACTGTAATGGAAAAATCACAGAAGATTTTTGGAACTCTTAGACGTACAGCCAGAGTGAGTGAGTGAAAATGGCTTTTTGTTGTCACTGGTGTTCTATTTCCAATTTTATTATGCAGTTTGGCCACCCAGTAAACTCCCAAGATTTGGTACCAAATTATTTTTCCTGTTCTAAAAGTCAAATCCACCCTCAAAGGCTAAAGATATTACTAATAAAATAGGCTGCAGGGCAATTCTAAAAGAGACTTCCCTTACACTTTCTAGGCTTGTAAATGCATTCTCCTTTTTAAAAAATAGCTTCATTGGTTTATAATTCACCCATCTAAAGTGTATAATTCAATGGCTTTTAATATATTCACAGGGTTGTGCAACCATCACCACAGTCAATGTCAGAACGATTTCCTTATACCCCTCCTTAGCTATCATTTACCAATCCCCCATGTCCCCTAAATCTAAACAATCATTAACCTACTTTCTATATCTATAGATTTGCTTATTTTGGACATTTCATATAAATGGCATCATATGTGACTGACTTTTAACTTAGCATAATGTTTTCAACTTTCACCTATGTTGTAATGTGTATTAATAATTAATTTCTTTTATTTTTTAAAGATTTTATTTATTTACTTGACAGAGAGAAACAGCGAAAGAGGGAATACAAGCAGGGGGAGTGGGAGAAGTAGGCTTCCCTCGGAGCAGGGAGCCTGATGCGGGGCTGGATTCCAGGACCCTGGGATCATGACCCAAGCTGAAGGCAGACGCTTAACGACTGAGCCACCCAGGTGCCCCAGTAATTCATTTCTTTTTACTATCTAATAAATCCAATTGGATGAACAAACCACATTTTATTTATCCATTTGTCAGGTGATGGACATATGTGTTGTTTCCACCTTTGGGAAATCAATAATGATGCTCTGAACTTTATTGTACAAATTTTTGTGTGGACATATGTTTTCATTTGAGTATATACCCAGGAGTAGAATTGATGGATCATATGCTAACTCTATGTTTAATATTTGAGGAATTGTTAGACTGTTTTCCACAGTGGCTGTACCACTTCACATTCCTACCAGCAATGTATAAGAGTTCCAATTTTTCCACATGCTTGCCAACACTTGCTATTATCTGCTTTTTAAAAAAATCTTTTATTTATTTATTTGACAGAGAGAGACACAGCAAGAGAGGGAACACAAGCAGGGGGAGTGGGAGAGGGAGAAGCAGGCTTCCCGCTGAGCAGGGAGCCTGATGTGGGCTTGATCCCAGGACCCTGGGATCATGACCTGAGCCAAAGGCAGACGCTTAATGACTGAGCCACCAGGCACCCGGTGTTATCTGCTTTTTTATTATAACACTCCTATGAGTGTGAAGTATCTCATTCTGGTTTTGATTTGTATTTTTCTGATGGTTAATGATATGAACATCTTTACATGTGCTTATTGACCATTTTTCATCTTTGGAAAAGATGTCTCTTTAGATCCTTTGCTCACTTTAAAATTATTTGTCTTTTTATTATTGAGTTCTTTATATATTCTAGATATAAGTCCTTTATCAGATATATGTTTACAAAACTTTTCTCCCTTTCTGTTCGTGTCTTTTCCTTCTCTTGATGATGTCCTATGAAGCACAAACCTTTAAAATTTTTATGATGTCCAATTTATCTATTTTTGTCTTTTGTTATCTGTACTTGGGGGTCATGTTTAAGAAACCACTGCCTAACTCAATGGCATGAAGATTTACGTCGATGCTTGTTCTAAAAACTTTGTAGTTTTTGCACTTGTATTTAGGTCTCTGGTCCATTTTGAGTTAATTTTTATATCTGGTGTTAGTAGGAGTTCAACTTCATTCTTTCACATGTGGCTATCCAGGTGTCCCAGCCCCATTTGTTGAAAAGAGTATTGTTTCTCTATGGAGTTATCCTGGCACGCTTATTGAAAATCTACGTGGGGGTTTATTTCTGGACTCTCGATTTTATTCTATTAGTCTGTAAGTCTGTCCTTACGCCAGTATCACACAGGGTATTCTTTTGAAAGTAACTGCTATGTGCATTCACTCATCATGAATGCTCACTGGGCACCCACGACATACTAGACACTGTTTGAGGTGCTGCAGAATCTCAATTGAACTAAAGCTTGGTTGGAGCTTAGCTTTATGCAGGAGACAGATAATTAAACTGTATATGAGTAACACATACAGTCTGTCAGAGATTGATAAGTATCACTTAGGAAGCAAAAAAGAGAATACGAAGTATTAGGAGGAGGGCTAAATTCAGACAGGATAGCTAGGACAGGCCTTGCCAAGAAGCTGAGCGTTGAACAAAGACCCAAAGAAGGTAAAGAAGCTGCGCATGCTGACATCTGTGGGGAAAGCACGTTAGAGGGAAAAGCAAGGGCAGTAGCCTGAAAGGCTGTTCAAAGAATGAGGAGGGCCAGTATGTCTCAACTGGAGTGAATGAAGGGGGGGAACTGAGACTGAGGGAGGGGAAAAAAGGGGGGGGGGGTAGGGGGGGGGGGGGGCCTCATGGGTCACTGTGAGGCCACAGGCTTTACAGTGCATGGAATGGAAACCTGTTGGAAGTTTCTGGGCAGAAGAATAACATGGTCTGGGTAAAGTGATTAACAAACCACAATGGCTGCTGTGTTGAGACTAGACTAGGGAGGGAGGGTAGCAGCAGGGGCCAGCCAGGGGATGATGAGAGATGGCTGTGGCTTGTGCCCAGTGGGGGGCAGTGGGGGTGGTGAGAGAAGCGCTCTGGCTCTGAAGGGGGAGCCAGGTGGATTACCCTGCAGACAGATGGGACAGGAGAAAGTGGGGAGCTGGGGAACTTGAGGTTTTAGGCCTAAGCCACTGGAAAGATGAAGTTTCCACTGACCGTGACAGAAAAGTCTGAAGAAAGGGTGGCTTCGGGGACACTAGGAGCTTATCTTTGGAAATATTAATTTTGAGACCCTTAACCCTAATAAAAAAGTCAAACAGGAACTTTTGTTTACAGAGCTGTGAATAAAAATGTGAGATTCAAAAGCATCTAAATAGCACTTGTAACTGAGAAGAGATCACCAAGGGGATGAATGCAGATCAGGAGATGGGTCCAAAGATGGGGTCTGAGGCAGTCCTAGCCGCAGAGGGCAGAGGGGGTCAGAAACACACGTGCACATGTAGACACGCACACGCACATGCACACACAGGGAAGAGGGAGGAGATGGCAAGAAGCAGAGAGGGAGAGAGAAACACTAAGGAAGAGTGGCCAGAAAGACAGGAGGAAAAGCAGGTGACGAATGTCAAACAGAAAGGTGTCTGCAGGAGAAGGGAGTCAAGTAGGATGAGGCCTGAGGAATGACGAAGGTGTCAGCAATGCTGGTCATTGGTGGCCTTGAGCAATGGCATTTTGGCGGAGTGATGGTAAAGAGAAAAGGTAAGAAGAATAACTGGAGACTGTGAGAGTGGGCATTTTTTCCTAAAGGATTGTTGTTTAAAGAGAAGCGGGGCAGTAACTGGAGGGAGGTGCGAGGTCAAGAAGGGAGAGAAGCGTGGGCATATGTTTGTGTGCCACTGACGGGGATGGGAAGTGGGGATGCGGGGGTGGGGGGCAGGGAGGACAGAGGCAGCACATGCTTGAGAGGTGACAGAAGGGGTCCAGCCCATGCGTGGGACATGCTTAGAGGCGCAGTTCCCCGCAGGAACAGGAGAGAAGGTCAGATGCTTGAGTAGGTGCAGGAGCGTGGGAAGGAAGGTCACCAGCAGAGAGGGAGCAGGGAGGGTGGCACTGGAGGACTGCGAGGTGAGAAGGCTTGCCATGGTCATCCAGCAGAGTGGGAAAGAGGACGGGCCAAGAAACACACATGACTGTCAGGCGGCACAAGCGGCCACCTGAGGCCAGTGATGAGTTTTAACTCCGGCCAGTCAGGTGCCAAATGCACCGACAAAGTTAGGGCATGACCTTGGCGTGAGGGCCGATGTCAGGGGTCAGACAGGGCCCTGCAGGAGAGAGGTCAAGGAAGTGGGCTGCTATGGCAAGCAAGCATGCACAGAGAGGTGCACCAGAGAAAGGGTCCTCAGAGAGTGATGGTCAGCCAGGCCCGAAGGTCCTCCAGGACTACACACTGGATGTGGGCTGGTCAGCAGAGGAAGAGGGCCAGCCCCACGGGACAGCTTTCATCCCACACATCCTTCTTCAGACCAGCTGAATTAAACTCATCTGACCTGCTGGTTATTATTCTCTTGCCCTTTTCCTATGTGAGGACCCTCCCAGAACCGCGTGGGGCTGTATGTTTGATCTCCTGAGTTTCCGAATAAGCTGGGCTTACAGAATTTCCAAACATAACAACAGAATTAACCAAACATTGGTCCCAAACCTTCTTTCTCTTTTTTGGCATCAGGCTCTGACTCTAGGTCTTAGGGCACAAAGATGAACAAGACATATAAAGAACAGCTATAATATCCTGGTAGGTGAGGCTGTATTTACACTGTAGAGTGATATACCCCAGGCACAGCTAATCTAGAGCAAGGTCGAAGTGCAACAGAACAAAATGTTAACTTTAATTTCTGATGCATGAAGATGAAGAAAAACAAAGAGAATATTTAACATAAAAAAAACACTTAAATATCTGCTACATGGCGAAATAATTAATTTCTTTAAATAGAACCTGATGCGCTACTTTTGTCCACTCCTCAGATACCTCAGGCTGGCTCCCTCCCATGGAACCCGGCGCTCGGCAGGGAGTACCAGTCAGCGGCACCTGCACAGGCATGAAAAGAAAAGGAAAAGGACGCCACAAAAATAGACTTCAGACGGTACTGTTTGTAATTAATAGTAATCTCAACGGCACTTTCGAATGTCATCTGTTACACAAAATGTACATACTTTAAAGCTCTAAAAGTTCCATGTTCCATGGGTGGCACTAATTTTTACCTGCAAGATGCTAGCCATCTGCTAACCCTGGGCATTTTCTCCACTTGAGCTGCAATGTAAGCCCAAGGGAGCAAGTATCAGGCTGTTCATCCTTATGCAGCACTGGCTTTAGAAGCAAAGACTTGGAGGCAGAATAGGTGCCCATCACCAGGAGAATGGACAAATAAACTCTGCTATATTCAGAAGATGGAAATCTATGCAGCAGTATGAAACAATGAACAAGATATATATATACAGCAACACAGACATCATAAACATAGTAATGAGTGAAAAATAATTAGAGGCTCAGAGCCCAAAACTACACACGTAAATTTAAGAACACACACAAAACAATACAATTTAAATAAATGAGTGTAAAGGAAAGATGCACATTGATATCAGGGTGGGAGGGCCACAGAAGTGGGAATAAGTAAAATAAAATACAAGCAAAGATGCCTGTATACCATGAATCAAGGCACAGGGTCAACTTGATCTGTGTCTCTGAGGTAGTGGTGATCATGGAGTAAGGGAGTAGAATATTCCTATGAATGAAATGCAGTTAGTAGGTATGTATTTTTCATACTTGAAGCTTTCCACTATTTGTTACTTGTAAATCTTGCTCCAGAGATATCTATAATGTAGTATGATAATCACCCAACAGTGTATCTCCATTCTATAAACTTGACATGTTTTGGTACAATCGTTATCTCAATTTATGGACGGCATTTAATAGGATCTAGAATAACGGTTGCCAAAAACTAAATTAGTCAATCCTGAATCTAATAAAGAGTAAAGCTTTGATCATAATTTGAAATATTCAGAGAGAAAAGTAGATAAGAAGACTCCTATAGAATTGAACTTGACACTATGATTAATAACTTAGTACACGAAATTCTTCTGAGCTGAATGCTAACCACACACATCAGAGCTTACCCTGACAGGCAGAGCTTATTGCAAAAATGTGCTCATGTTTCACTTTAGAATAAATGTATGTTTCCAACAGGCTCCTAGTTCACAATATGCTTTCTGTTTTCCATCTCTAAACTACAAATTCTATTCTCAAATAAAATCGACTGCAAGAAGGAGATCAGCACCAGATGGAAATCACATTAACTAATGTGCTCTGAGAAGCTGCCACTCGTGATGGAGCTCAGTGCTACAGGGAGAGCTGTACCATCGTGTATCTGGGGCCCAATGGGCTCAGGATCTGATCAACCAAGACTCAAGGACCTCCATTTCCTACTCCCATGGGAGCTTTGTGTGATCTTAGAATAATCGCTCAAGCTTTGCCTCACTTTCACTGAGTTCCTGCTAACAAAGACAGTGGATGAATGAACACAGAAAGAAGGGTCAGGAACCCTCATTTTGTTCCCAGCTTAGTACCTATGAAAGGGGAGATAACAGCATATCCCCACTGTGCTACTTGTGACCTTTGTTACTTGTAAAATAGAAATATTAAAACCCTGGAGACCTGTTATAAATGCTGATCCCGCAGTCCTCGTCAAGAAACCCTTTACAATGGAGACTATTGTTCAACAAGATCCATAC
The DNA here is from genome assembly GCF_002201575.2 of Neomonachus schauinslandi. Taxonomy (NCBI): domain Eukaryota; kingdom Metazoa; phylum Chordata; class Mammalia; order Carnivora; family Phocidae; genus Neomonachus; species Neomonachus schauinslandi. The sequence continues at coordinate 154,070,006 of NC_058403.1, forward strand.
AGCACCCAGCAGGTGAATCTTCTTACAGGTCTAAGACACACTTCAGAAAAATCTGTTCTAAGGAGAAGTTTAACAAAGTTTCCATGACACTTGTTTCCCCCTTCTTGGAAGGATGGTCTTAGCACAAGACAATGCAGCCCTGAAAAGTTTTTGAGTTTAAGCTGAAATAATTTGATTTGCTCCACAAAACTCCTCCACATCCTCCTTTTACACACTGTAACAATAAAATATTCTGAAAATATTTCCACACATAAAATATTTCTACATGGATTCTTTTACAGATTACAAATTCCCATTAACATCAAATGAAATTAGCAGTATGCAGGAAATACAGACTATTAACTCTCCAATTAGACTTAAACCAATGTCTTGTATGCCATGAGCTTCTAAACCCATGTTTCTACAATGTTTCTGAGCCCCCTGAGTTGTGTGGAATTAGGTCATGAGTAGAGAGGCAGAACCATTTAGTGCAAGGTGGGCAAATTCTAGCCCACCAATGCCATTGGATGGTTCTAAGAGCAATGGCTGACTATGTCACTCCCTACCTAGTGTGGCACCTCTTTCTTTCCCTGACCCACTTTGTGTCCACCGATCCCCATTACCACACCTCCTGCTGCCATGTCATCTTCGCCTTCTGTTCTATTCTGTTGGTAGTCACGGCCCCCTCCCCTTCAGGAGTCAGTGCTGTTGAGTGATAAGGACTGGGATTGCCTTCAGACTCCAGTTCCCTACCCCGTACATTTCCCTAATAAAGGGAGAGAATAACAAGCCTGAACATCCCCCAGTTCAGTGGGTAACAGAACAAACTTGCTCAGGGGAGCAAGTTTTCCATATGGAGGCATGTGCGACAAGGCTGAGGGTGAGAAAAGGCTTGATGGTGATGGGACGTGGCTCTAGTGGCCCGTGGCAGTACTTGACTGTGGGCCACAGAGGAAGACTTGTGCAGAGAAGCTGGGGCATGGAGTGGTGTGTGTGGGCAAGGAGGTGACACGGCTGAGTGGGAGGCTCTTGATGAAGGTGCTTCTTGGCTGCCACCACAGGTTGGTGCTGTCAGAAGCTTCTGCTCAGCTTCCAACAGTCATAGGCAAAAAGTTGCTTTTTGTGCCTTGGTAAAACTCAGCCCTGGCTGGTGGGGCTGATGAGGCTCAGCCGTGACAGGAGGGCCTGTGCTTCAGGCTGTGGATGAGCTCTAACTCTTCCACCACCATGGTCGGCCCCTCCCAGCCTCTACCTGCCTTGCTTCATGGGCACAATCCTGGTGAGTTAGGGGGCCTCATTCAGCTCCTCAAGATTATAAGAGAGTCTAAATACAAATCTAATTTAATTTAATGTGTTTATTTAATTATTACCATAGCTCTCTGAAGGATGGAAGTACATTATCCAACTGCATTCATCTATCAGATTAGAAACAAGATGAAAAACAGAATTCTTATATCCACCATTGGTGGGAGGATACAACAGTAAGAAAGTGACGTGGTATCTCTATGAAAATCCAGAATGCATGATGGCTTCCCCTCAGCACTGCTGACCTTTAGCGGACAGACTCTCACAACGTGCCCAGAGCATGAAACTAAGCTGGGACACCTATCACAGCACTGGTGTAACACACACAGAGCCAACTGTGGGGTGTGCACAAACAACTAGGCTACAACCCAAGCATAGCAAAAAGAACCTTTATGTGGGTCTTATTTACGCTATAAATTATTCTAAGGGCTTTATATACAGTAATTCATTTAGTCCTCACAAAAACTCTAGGTACTACTAAGCTCTATTTTAAGATGGAGGAACACAGAGGTTAAACAACTTGCCCAGGGGCACACAGCACAGGAGTAGAAATCAGGCACATTATAGACTACTATGCAGAGCAGCTAAAAAGGAATGAGGTACATTGGTTTAAGATAAGATTCCCATCTATCTCTCATAACCATCTGGAGAGACCATCCAAAGAAAAGCAAAGAAAATACAAAAGGTACAATTTCATAACAACAAAGGAAATGGGAAGGAGACAAGGAGCAAATGGGAAATTTCTACAAATTTATGGAAATCTGAAAACAGATGAAAGAGCATAGGATGATGAAACTGAGCATAGGAAATTGAGCCTAGAACCCAGATGGAGGTGGGAGCTTCAGCTATGGAAGAAGCCAACCAACTTGAAAGAACCTTGGAAAGGTTCCGTACTTGCACACTGTTCTCATGATGGGGGAACAGTGCTATGTGGGCTCACTCCCTCCCCACAGCCCTGTGTGCAAATGGCTTACAGCTCAAAGAACTCTCATATGCACACATAAAAGAGGTCTTTGCTAGAGAAATTAATGAACTTTCTTGGGAGGGGAGTTCAGCAACACATTCCATGAGCTGGCCCTAAAGGACAGGCAGTATAATCTGGCCCACCAGCAGTCATCCAGCATACAGCAGAAACTCTGCGTCTATCCTGAGCAAGCCATGCTATTGGCTAATCCTCAAATATAAACAGAGAGCCAAGAATCACCAGACATCTGAGAAAAGCCTTAAAAAAAGAGAGAGAGACACACACACACACACACAGACAGACACACAACTATATATACATACCCCCAGGTGAAAAAGAAGAAAATGGATGCCAGAGGAAACAGATAATTCAGGGAACAGAGAGAAGGTTTTATTTTATTTTATAAAAAGGACCCTTCAGGGAGAACTAAGAAAACCTTGCATTCACATAGCAAGAACAGACACTTGTGAAAAAGGAAAAATCAGAAAACCAGAAAGAGTTCTTGAAAATTACCAAATGACTCCCCAGGTAAAAACTTCAATAGAAGAGCTAGGGGATCTAGTCTAAGAAGTCTTTCATGAAATAGAATTAAGAGGGGCTAGAAAAAAGAACCAAACCAAACAGTATAAAGAAAATACTAAAAGAAAATTCAGAAATCAGTGAAATAGGAAATAAACAGTAGAGAAAATCAATGAAATCAAAAGTTGGTTCTTTGAAAATATCAATAAAATTGATAAACCCTAGCTAAACAGATTAAGAGTAAAAAGAGAAGAAAGAAATTACCAGCATCAGGAATGAGAAAGGGAATACCATTAAAGATTCTACAAAAATTAGAATAATGAGAAAGTAGTATCAATAACTTTATGTCAATACATCTAACAACTTAGATAAAATAGACAAATTGCTTAAAAGAACCAATCACTAAAACTGACACAGAAAGAAATAGTAAATGTGAATACCTCCCTATAGCTATTAAAGACATTAAATTCATAATTTAAAACTTCTCAGGCTCAGATGGTTTTATTGGAAAATTATATCAAACATTTAAGAAATAAATAATACCAGTAAAAAAAAAAACCCACAAATAATCCTACATAATCTCTTTCAGAAAAAAGGAAGAGGAAGGAAATTTATAAGGAGAGTATTACTCTGATACTAAAACTTGACAAAGACATTACAAGAAAAGAAAATTACAGACCAATATCTCTTACTGGCATAGATATAAAAGTCCTTAGCAAAATATTAGGAAATTGAATCTAACAATTTATAATAAAACATACCCAAGTGGGATATATCTCGGTAATGCAAGTTTGGTTTTACAACAGAAAGTTAATAAATGTAATTCAACACATTAACAGAATAAAGGAGAAAAATGACCTATCACACACAGAAAATTCTGACAAAATTCAATATTCATACATGATAAAAATACCCAGGAAAACAGGGGGAAATTTCCTAAACCTTAAAAAGGCATCTAGGAATAAACTACAGCTAACAATACACCAGTGAGGAAAACCTAACTGCTTTTCCTTAAAATCAAAAACAAAGCAAGCATGCTTTTGCTACTTCTATTCAACATTCTTGAACTGGAGGTTCTAGCCTTCAGTTCAGTCAGGCAAGAAAAGTAAGTATAAGGCCTACAGACTGTAAAGGAAGAACATTTGTTTTTATTTGCAGATGACATGGTTGCATACACAATAAATCCTAAAGAATATATTTAAAACAAAAACAAATTACTATCACTAATAAGCAAATTTAGCATAGGTACAGGATACAGGAACATGATAAAAATAAGTTTTCCTGCTATATACTAGTAATTAAAATTGGAAATTGATGTAAATATACAATTTACAATGGAATCTAGAAACGTAAAATACTTATGGGTGAATTTAACAAAATCTGTGTAAATCTTGTACAACAAAATCTATAAAGAGATTTTAAAGACAACCTAATAAAGAGATACATAATGTTCATGGATTAGAATACTCAATACTATTAAAATGTCAGTCAATCGTTTCCAAATGGAACTACTGAATCAATGCAAAGCTTTTTTTTTTGGTAGAAATCAGCCCACTAATTTCTAAAATTCATGTCAAAATGTAGAGAACACAGAATAGTAAAACAATTTTGAAAAAGAACAACAAAGTTGGGGACCAATAATATCTGATATGAAAACTTAAAACCACTTAAAACTTTAAAACATAAAGACATAGATATATAGATAAACGGAATAAAATAACTGAGCCATACATATAAGATTAATTGAATTCAGACAAAGATGCCAGAGTAATCAATATGTGGAAAAGGGTTTCTTCACCAAATGGTTAGAGTAACAACTGGATATCCATACAGGAAAAAAAAAAAAGTGAACCTCAATCTCTATCTCATACCATATACAAAAATTAATTTAAAATGCATCATAGATCTAAATATAAAAGCTAAAACCAGAAAATTCATAGAAGAAAATCTTCAGGACCTTGGGGTAATGAAAGATTTTTCAGAAAAGAACATGTAAATGAAATGGCAAGTCACTAACTGGGAGTAAATATCTGCCTATGTTTGACAACAGATTTGTATACAGAATACATAAAGGACACTCAACAACTCACTAATAAAAAGACAATGCAATAAAGAAATGGGCATAATAACTGAACAGGACATTCACAAAAAGGAGACATATAAAATACTAATAAACATATGAAAACATGCTCTAACATAATCGTCACCAAGGAAATGCAAATTAAAACCACAAGGAGATACCACTACACATCTGTTACAATGGCTAAAACAAAACAAAACTAAGAAACTGACAATATCAAATACAGGCATGGATTTGGAGTACAACTCACAACCTTTACTGGTGGAGGCATAAAGTGTCAGAAACACTTTGGAAACAGTTTGACAGTTGTTATGCAGTTAAACATATACTTACCATTAGACTCAGCAAATCCATCCTGAGGTATTTACCCAAGGGGAATGAAGATATATGTACATGAAAAAGCATTAATAAGAACATTCACTGCAGCTTCACTCAAAATAGTAAAAATATGGGAACAACCAAAATGTTCATCAGCATGTGAATGGGTAAGAAAATTGTGGTATATTCAGATAATGGAATACTACTCAGCAATATAAAAAACACACCACACTACACACAATGACATGGATGAATCTCAAAAGCATTATGCTAAATAAAAAAGCCAGATGCAAACAGTATTACGGTGTTGTTTCATTCATATAAATTTCTAGAACAGGCAACTGTAATTCATAGTGATAGAAAGCACTTCAGTGATGGTCTGTGATGGTGAAGAGACTAATTGCAGAGAGGGAGGAGGAACTTTTTGGAGATAGGGAAATATTGTTCTGTAGTGTTCGTTACATGGGTGGATACAATTGTCAAGATCCATCAAACCAAACATTTGCTGCTGGAATGAATGTATCCAGACTTCAAGCCAAGCAACCTCGATAGGTTAGACGTGGTGGTGGTATAAAAATTTCTTCTCTAAACCTCTAGGTGGCTTTTCAGTCCCATATCAAATGGCTTCTTTTCATGATTTGCCTTCCTGACAGTTCTTTCAGGATTATATTGATTTAATCTCCTACTGATTAGGACTTCACAGCACATGACCCAGAGAGGGACTTTTTACTATTCTCTTTTATAATGTTCCAGGACTTGTTAAGATCATTGTTTCAATACTTGTACTGTAAGAAGTGAAAACTTAGAAAGTTTCTGAAAGTGCCAAGGGCCATGACTTTTATCTTTAGATATATAACTATCATAAATAGAGATACCACAGTCAAAGGCTTCTTCTTCTTTAGAACCCTTCCTAAGGAAGCCCACTTGCCTTGGGTCTCTGATCATTCCTTAAACATAGTTCAGTGCCTAGTGTTTAATCTTCTAATAACTAAAGTACCTAAAAGTTCTCATAAGGGTTCACGTGTCTGTTTACATATCTAAGTCCTTAGATATATTTTTTATGTAACTTAGCTCTTCACTAGATAGACTACAAGTTCCACAAGGCAAGGAGCTTGACTGCCCGCTTCTATGATGGCTAGTGCCATCTGGAAACATTCTTGGACCTACTTACTGTGAGTAATCAGTCAAAGCATGGTCTATCAAATGTCAGCACCATTTAACTTAAGAAAACTATCAACAATTACAATTGTATTTTAAAAATTACATTGTAGTGGCGCCTAGATGGCTCAGTTGGTTAAGTGGCTGCCTTCGGCTCAGGTCATGATCCCAGGGTCCTGGGATCGAGCCCCGTGTTGGACTCCCTGCTCAGCAGGGAGTCTGCTTTTCCCTATCCCTCTGCCTGCCTCTCTGCCTACCTGTGCTCTCTAACTCTCTGTCAAATAAGTATATAAAATCTTTAAAAAAAATTACATAGTTTATAGCAGCTTTATGCATAATTGCCAAAAATTGGAAGCAACTGAGATGTCCTTCAGTACACGACTGAATAAACAACCCACGGTACCTCTCTACAATGGCATACTACTCAGTGATGAGAAGAAATGAGCTATTAAGCCATGATAAGGCATGTAGGAACTTTAAATGCATTTTACTAGGTGAAAGAATCTAGTCTAAAAAGGCTACATACTATAAGACTTTAATTATATGACACTCTGGAAAAGGCAAAACTGTAGAAACAGTAAAAAGATCAATGGTGACCAGGGGGTTGGGAGGTGGGAGGAAGGGTGGAATGAACAGGTGACATATAAGAGATCTTTGAGAATGGTAAAACCGTTTCATATGATATTTTAACAGTGGATACATGGCATTATGCATTTGTTAAGGTCCACAGTTCACACTAGGTTTCACTCTGTGTTGTACATTCTGTGGACCTTAGTTAATAATAATGTATTAGTATTGGTTCATCAATTGTAACCAATGTACCATACTAATGCAGGATGTTAATAATAAGGGAAACTATTTGGGGGTATTGGGGTTATGTGGTATATTCTATATAATTTTTCTATACAACTAAAACTGCTCTAAAAATAAAGTCAATGTAAACAATTACACTGTAAATCAAAACTGCAATTTTTAAATATTACATCTTTAAACAGACATATTCTAATTGCAAAATAATTTTCCATTTAAGTATTTTTAGAAGAATATTACAACAATTTTCTCTCTTATATAACATTGCTGGGATGGCCCAGAAAATATTCAGAAAACACTTTCCCCCAGTTGGAAACCTATTTAAAGTAACATCAAACATTCAATCCCAGGTTTAACTAACAGTAAAAGTATATCCAATTTCAAAAGAAACACTAAGAAAAGAAATCAAGTATAAATAAAACACTGATTTTTCCCTTATTTGCCATTAAATGTCTCATATTTTGGGGACACATAGTTTCAAAATTTCAAAATTCTTTGCTTAGGAAATAGAATATTGCTTGCAAGATTTTCCACTCTTTTTTTTTTTTTTTTTAAAGATTTTATTTATTTATTTGAGAGAGAATGAGAGACAGAGAGCATGAGAGGGAGGAGGGTCAGAGGGAGAAGCAGACTCCCCGCTGAGCAGGGAGCCCGATGCGGGACTCGATCCCGGGACTCCAGGATCATGACCCGAGCCGAAGGCAGTCGCTTAACCAACTGAGCCACCCAGGCGCCCCAGATTTTCCACTCTTAATTTGAAACCTCATAACATCTCTTCCCTGCAGAGGATGGGGGTCCAGGACCCCTGTGTGAACATACTGCAGGTTAAAATTCTACACTGTAACCAGTTTTACTGATGACATTTCTGTATATGATACACTCTCACATTTTGATAAAATCCCCAAAAGTGGGGCGCCTGGGTGGCTCAGTTGGTTAAGCGACTGCCTTCGGCTCAGGTCATGATCCTGGAGTCCCTGGATCGAGTCCCGCATCGGGCTCCCTGCTCGGCAGGGAGTCTGCTTCTCCCTCTGACCCTCCTCCCTCTCCTGCTCTCTGTATCTCATTCTCTCTGTCTCAAATAAATAAATAAAATCTTTAAAAAAAAAAAAAAAATCCCCAAAAGTGAAAGCCCATGATGAATTAAAATTGCTCTAATTATTAACAATACGTCACAACAATGGTTGGGGGAGAAACACAACTTTAAGTGACCTCCATGTTCAACTCATGTCCTCAAGAGGGCTCTTAGGGCCTGGCATGTGCTACTTTCCCTTGGTCCATTCAATCTCCCACTCCCTAATTTGATTCTACACGTTCTCCTGTCTCTTCAAACCTCCAACACCTCTATGTCCTCACTGTCAGCACCAACCTTACTTGCTATTTTGTGGAGAGAAGAGATGCTTTCAGAAGAGGGTATCTGGGAGTTCCCACACCTGGCTGGACCCATACCCCCCACCATCCATCCCCTCTGTATGAGGTCCAACCTGTCTACCTGTGCTTGATTCCAGCTGTCCTCTTGCAGAGTCAAGGACATTACTGCAGCTGTTCTCACTTTTGGGGAAGCTGCTACAATGCAGTAGGTCATATCATCAAGGTGTGGCTTTCTATTGGCTCCAGTGCATTTTTTTAATCCCTCACATATATATCACTTATGAGATGTTCTTGACAAAACTGTAGAAACTGAATCTAATTAAGTCTCTAAACCTAATTTCTAATATAACATAGGGACAGGGGGACCAGGTTAAAAAAAAAAAAAAGAGGAAGAAGAAATAAACGCACCTTAAGGAGACAATCAGATCGGCACTGTGAAACATCAACATGAAAATTGTAACTAAAACTAGGTGCTTCAATAGTCACTGCTATGGTCACTACATCAAAGGAAGTATGTGATCACAGATAAATACCTGAGAAGATGTTCAACATCACTGGTCGTCAGAGAAACGCAAGTGCAGACAGCACAACACGACCACTAGAGTAGCTAAACTGAACAAAAACTGATACCACCAGGGCGCCTGGGTGGCTCAGTCGTTGGGCGTCTGCCTTTGGCTTGGGTCATGATCTCAGGGTCCTGGGATCGAGTCCCACATTGGGCTCTCTGCTCAGCAGGGAGCCTGCTTCTCCCACTGTCCCTCCCCCTCTCGTGCTCTGTCTCTCTCAAATAAATAAATAAAATTTTAAACAAACAAGCAAAAAAAACTGACACCACCAAGTGCTGGCAAGGATGTGGGGGAACTGGAACTCTCATACACTGCTGGTGGGAACTCAAAATGGTATAGCCATTATGGAAAACAACTGGTGGTTTCTCACAATGTCAAATACTCCCTTTACATATGACAAACAATCCTATTCCTAATCCGATCCATTTTATCCAAGTAAAATGAAAACCTTTATTCACACAAAACACTGGGCAAATGCTTATAGTAGCTGTATTCAAAATCGCAAAGACTGGAAACAATCAAAATATCCCTCTTCTAAAAAATGGACAGACAAACTATGGTGCATCCACACATTGGCATACTACTCCGCAATGCAAAGGGACTATTAATAAGTGCGGTTACATGGATGAATCTCAAATGCGTTATTGTAGGTGAAAGAAACAGACTCAAAAGGCTATAAAGTATATGATCCCATTTATATGACACTCTGGAAAAGGCAAAACTTGTAGGCAAGGAGGTGGTTGCCAGGGGTGAAGGGGCGGGGTGAAGGGGCAGGGGAGGTTTGAGTACAGAGAAAATTTGAGCTCTCTCTTTTTTTCTAATCTCTTCCTTGTTCATATTAGGAGACTGTGAACCCAATGACTCATAAGAGAAAGCTGGTGGGCTCAAAGAAGTCCATCAAACTTGATTATCCGAAACCACCATGCTGTTTCTCCAAGTCAATAAACCACTGGAGGACTCCAAGCAGGAGGGGCAATGTTTCTCCAGAAATGAGGCCTCTTCTTGGCAGCTAAAAGCTTCTTGGTGGACAATGAGCTAAAACAATCTCTCCTTGATTACATTTTTGATTTATAAACAGCTTAAACTGGCCAAACCAAAGCTTTCATTAAAAGGCATGTTCACTAATTTTGGTTCTCCATAATAAATCTGGATGTTAAAACAACTCTCTGCTGCTCAATTCAGAGAAACTAGACAAAACAAAGACTGGTTAAAAAGAATGAATGTATTACAAAATCAAATATCAACTATAATAAGAGAAATCACCATTTAAAATATAATCTTTCAGAGTCATTTTAGAAGGAATGTATACATTTGGTTTTTATGTTTAAAGAAATTTACATTTATGGTCATGTGGATTCAAGTTGCCACCCAATGAAACGGAGTCATCCTGCAATAAAACAGATGGTCCCAAAGATCCCTTTAAGAAGCCTATTTGAGCCCTGCCAGAGCCACCTCTGCCAGCAGCATGTTCAAGGTAATTCAGAGGTCTGTGGGGCCGGCCAGCCTGAGTCTGCTCACCTTCAAAGTCTATGCATCACCTAAAAAGGACTCACCTCACAAAACTTCTGTGAAGGTTAATGAGCTTTCACTCTACTCCGTCCCTGAGGGTCAATCTAAGTATGTGGAGGAGCCAAGGACCCCACTTGAAGAAAGCATTTCACATCTGACGTTATTGCGAGCCACATACAAGTTGGTGTCAGGAAATGTACTCACAAACTAAGCCCAGGATGCAGAGCTTGGTTCATTGGGGGTTAGGCAGCTATGAATATCTCCAAAATGCACCTCCTGGATTTTTTCCAAGACTTGGTGTCATTGGTTTTGCTGGCATTGTTGGACTTCTTTTGGCTAGAGGTTCAAAAATAAAGAAGCTGGTGTATCCACCTGGATTCATGGGACTTGCTACCTCTCTTTATTATCCACAACAAGCCATCGTATTTGTCCAGGTCAGTGGGAAGAAATTATATGACTGGGGTTTACGAGGATACATAGTCATAGAAGATTTGTGGAAGGAGAACTTTCAAAAGCCAGGAAATGTGAAGAATTCACCTGGAAATAAATAGAATGCTCCATGCTCTGCCCATTTAAATCAGTTATAGGTAAACACTGGAAACTCCATGCAGTAAACCAGTATTTCTACAGAAAAATGGCAGAGAGGTCAGTACTGAATATAGTAAATTGGCTTTCTTCTTCAGGACAAACTATACTAGGCTTCTTTGTTATCTTGGGTGATGCCATACTACAAGTGGACTAATCGGAAATTCTTACACCTAGAGATAATGTCTAGCCTTAGAACTCCTCGTTCTCAAGTTGCTATTTATGTGTGTAATTAAAATTCCACATTAAAAAAAAAAGAAGCCTATTTGATCTAGGCAAAAGGGAAGTTTAAAGCTCAGTTTTCTCTCCAATAATCACCAATTATTTTGTGGAACTTTTTTGTCTCGGTTTTTAACTAGACTGGATTAAATATGTATAGGAAAAAAAAAATAAAGAACATATAAAAAAAGCAAAAGGAAATAAATTATCCAAATCTTAACTTAAAAGCTACCGCTGTTGGGCGCCTGGGTGGCTCAGTTGGTTAAACAACTGCCTTCGGCTCAGGTCATGATCCTGGAGTCCCGGGATCGAGTCCCGCATCGGGCTCCCTGCTCGGCGGGGAGTCTGCTTCTCCCTCTGACCCTCCTCCCTCTCATGCTCTCTGTCTCTCATTCTCTCTCTCTCAAATAAATAAAAAAAATCTTTAAAAAAAAAAAAAAAAAAAAAAAAAGCTACCGCTGTTAAATGTGGATCACAACCAGCCAGGCCTTTTTCTACAGAAATGCATACATGCAAATACACAAATGCACAAGTTGTTCACTTCTCATTTCATTATTGGGGCCATCTTGCCAATAATCAAGAGTCATATACAGTTTTATTTTTATGGCGGCAAGGTGCACCATTATAAGAGGTTTTAATCAATTACCTAATGTTGGACACACACCTTCCTTTAGTCCTGAACTTGACATTCAACATTAGCTAAAGAACTTGTGAGTCTTCTTACAGTTTCTTCCTTTGGTGCCACTCACATAGTAAAGGTCTCCCCATCCAAAGGTCAGCTAAATATTTACCTATAATTCTTTTGAATATTTTTGTGGTTTTCATGTTTATGTTTATATCCTTAATTTTACTAAATTTAAATTCAGTGTATAATTTAAAGAGGGGATTGACCTTTATCTATTTCCTCTAAATGGCTAGCCAGTTGTCCCAACACCATTCAACAACCAATCCATCATTTTTCTACTAGCAGGAAATACCTATGATAACATATACCAAATTTGTGTATATCTATATTTCTGATAGTCCCTGGACTTTCTGTTCTGTTCCATTTATCTATATATTCTGATGCCAGTACCATGATGCTTTAGTTACTATGGCTTTATATGATATGATAGGGCAAAGCCTTACCACTGCATTATTTTCTTCAAAAATGTTCATGGCCATTATTTCACATTTATTCTACCTGACTTACTTCAGATTCATGTTTTCATATAGAGTTTACTCACTGTTATTTTATAATATAAGTGTTTTTCTCGGGTAGTAGATATGAATGATGGATTTCTCTTTTAGTTTATTTACTTTTTTCCTACAATTACCATGTACTTAATCATATCTAATTAAATACCAAAAGAAACAAAAGAAAGCTCCGTAAAATAATTGTTGGTAGGCCTGATGGTTGTCCCTAAGCTTTGGCTTATCACGGCAATATCCTTATACCCAGTCTCTGAGTGTTTCTGAATCCTGGGGAGAAAAGGGTCCCTACTTCTCCTGGGCCTGCCCTTGCCTCTCTACTGAGCAGGGTTTGTAGCAGTCAGCTACATTTGTTAAACTTAATTCTCATAACACTCACCAACTTCCTCAGGAAGGGAAGTCATGGGTTGGTTCTTGGTATCTTTCTGAAGTTGGTCTGTCCTTCCTTCTTTCACCTGTTCTATCAGGTGATAGAACTCATCAATCCTTGTAGGCTGCATTGGGCACCACTTCCCCATGAGCTCCCGGGTTCTGTACTGATGTACTTTCCCCCTAACTTTTCTTTTTCTTTGTAATGTATGCTAGTTTCTCCCCTTACTTTATCATCTTCTCAGAAAATCTTGAGTTAGAGCACTTTGTGGAACTTTGTATGAACAAGCTGCACCGGTAATAAGCACTAAAATAATGAAATAACTTAAAATTAACTGTTAAAACAAGTCTAGATCTGAATTCATGGGTGACCACAGTATGGATTTTGGAAGAAGAAATAAATCATGGTATGATTTATGATTGATAAGTGATTTCCCTGGTCTATTTGACAGAGGCCAATCTCTAGAGTAGGCAGATTTGGGGGCTTTTCCCAGAGAAAAGCCAAGGGCTCCCCTATGTTATAATACCCAATTGAGTGAACAACCTATTAAAAAAATCTTCTTCAAGGGGCGCCTGGGTGGCTCAGTCTGTTAAGCGTCCAACTCTTGATTTCGGCTCAGGTCATGATCTCAGGGTCCTGGGATCGAGTGTCGGTCCCCCGTGTTGGGCTCCACGCTGGGCATGGGGCATGCTCAAGATTCTCTCTCTCCCTCTGCTCCCCCTACCCTGCTCTCTCACTCTCTCTCTCTAAAAACAAACAAACAAACAAAAACTTCTTGAAAAGACTTCTAGTCCCCACAACTACTGGGTATGCCCTAGAAGGTTAGTTGCAATTGTTGCCCAACTATTCACCTAATTAGCAGGATGAGTATGTTCTCTTCATGTTAAGGCACAAATAATAGTACCTTTTTCCTTTTAGCATGGGTTAGATTTTTTTTGCTAATTTGAGAAGTAATATGTAGACATGATTAGAAAAAATTAGACAAAGGGTACACTGAAAAGTAGATCTTCCATCCATTCCTGACCTGCCTCCTGTCCCCATCCTACAGTGCTCCGCCTAGAAACAAGCCCTGTTATTTATCTGCTGGTCTACAAATAGAGAGGTCCTTTATTATTCATCAAATTAAAATTTGGCCTATTACATGACATTGAGGAGATATAGTCTTATAAACTGGCAAGAAAGCTAGCATATCAAAAGTGTTACATTGGATAAGAGTTGTCTAGATATATAAAAAAGATATAGTATATTTTCCTTTTTATTTATGAATATGAAAATAATTCATGAAATGTTCATTCAACAAAGATTTATTGAGCATCTACCATATGCTAGGTACTGTCCTAGGACGCAGGGATAAAAATGAAACAAGACATGACCCACCCACTGTTAACCTCCAGTTCATCATGTTAAGAAAACAGTTAACAGTTGATGGTTATTTTTTTTAATTTTTTTTATTATGTTATGTTAATCACCATACATTACATCATTAGTGTTTGATGTAGTATTCCATGATTCATTGTTTGTGTATAACACCCAGTGCTCCATGCAGAACGTACCCTCTTTAATACCCATCACTAGGCTAACCCATCCTCCCACCCCCCTCCCCTCTAGAACCCTCAGTTTGTTTTTCAGAGTCCATCGTCTCTCATGGTTTGTCTCCCCCTTCGACTCCCCCCCTTCATTTTTCCCTTCCTGCTATCTTCTTTTTTTTTTAACAAATAATGATTCATAAATGGTTTTTATGTAAAGATATATTATTGATTTAACACTTAAAAAATAACCATACATAAAAACCATTTATGAATCAAAGAGAATAATCTTGACACAGATCCAGAGCTCATATACTTCCTCAGATCCTGGACCCCCATCTCAGATGTCCTTACACCTCCCTTTACTGTCAGATGAACCTTGGGTGTGATCAATGCACAATGGCTCCCAGGAAGGTGAGTGGACATGGCCTCCCTGCTTGGACAAAGTATAATCTTAGCACAGAAGGTTGCTGCTGGTTATGAGCAGAAAAAGAGGTATCATTCACACTCAGAACCGTTGGACTTTGGCAGAAGACGGCCAAGCCGCATAACACAGGCACACATGGTGGGCCAGGGCGCGAGTGTCCTGAAACTATTTTACCACAGCCAGTCTCTGGGGAAGCAGTCCTGCTTCTTATGCTATGCTTTAATACAGTGCTTACCACGTACCAGGTCCTCCTCTAAAAGGGTATTAATTCACAGCAATCCCAGGAGGTAGGAACTATAGCCCCATCTCACAGGTGATGAAACTGAGCAACAGTTGCTACCTATTAGTAGCTCTGTTTACTCTGATGGCTTATACCTGTGATAACGCAGGCTGGCCGTCTACCTGGGGAGAAGTGTTCGGGCAAAAGTAATTAATTCAATAAAAGTTTAACTCTCACCTCTATGTTGTGTTCATAGTTGATACAATTTTTCTCATTTTAAACACTGTGAAATACTTGCACCATGCATATGTGGCAGATAATTCAAAAATAAATTGACTCTGATCTACCATTTGGCAAAAGCTTGAAAAATCAAATAAGTTATTAGACTCCCAAATTCTGTCTCTATTTTAAGGTGAGAGCACCTAAAAGCAAAGCCAAGTGCCTAAGTAATATTTTCACAGCCCCCTGAGGAAATGCCTCTAAGTTAAAGCACTTTAGAAATCGTATTGAATCATCTGAATGCAATACCATACACATTTTCTAAAACTATCCTCGAGGACATTGATCATTATGCAAATCAAGGTTCGCTAATCAAGGAATTATATGATAAGGTCATCTTTGAGTTCAATTTTCTCTGAAGAATTTTTATGCTTCTTTTTTTAACGTTTTTATTTTAATTCCAGTATAGTTAACATATAGTGATTTAGTGTCCAATTTAGTGATTCAACACTTCTATACATCACCCAGTGCTCATCACAAGTGCACTCCTTAATCCCCATCACCTATTTCACCCACCCACCCCCACCTCCCCTCTGGTAACTATCATTGTTCTCCATAGTTAAGAGTCTGTTTCTTGGTTTATGCTTCCTTTTTTAATAACAGAAGATTTACTACCTTTCCTTTTTTACTTCAGTAGACAGGACAACTTAAGCACAAGATTAAGTATCTCATCTCATGAGGGTGGATAAGAACATACTGTCCCTTTTATTCCAGATATTCTCTAAAAGTTTCTTAAACTCATTATCCTATTTGCATTTTAATTTCATTGTTACTTTCTTCAAGTAGGTAAAAGAAGAAATAAAAAATAAATATTAAACTTAAATGAAATAATACAGAAGCTGGCAATCCAAAATTCAATAATGTACCAAAAAATCATCAAACTTCTAGAACTTAAAGATAAGAAAAAAACCAGAGAAGTAACCACTTTTATTGAAATGTGACTGGTATATTTGCCCTGAAGAGAGCTTTAAAAGAAATAAAGAATGGACGAGAAAGAAAAAAGCCAGTTTACAGCTGCAGGCATTTCTAAGTCATCAGTATTGAACAGACTAAGGAGGATAAAAGTTAATTACCACATGGTTAAAATCAAAATGCAACTCTGAGGTGTGAGAGGCCTCTAGAACAATTGGACGACCTTATTTTTGCTCTCACCTCCTCCCAAATGTCACCACAAGGCCAGCCCATAGTGCCCAGAAGGCTTGGAGCTCAGAAGGCTGGGCTTCAAGGCCTGGAGGGGCTTCTGGGCTGACTCCCTGCCCCTCGAGAGACAGGCGGCACCTAGGCACACGCCCTCACCTGACAGGGGACTCAGGCAGAGCCCGACAAGGCAGGGAAGGGAAGACAACTGCAGAGATGTGAGGCTGCATTCATGAAACAGAGTACAGAATACTATCTTTAAAAGGAGGTGAGACCATTCAGAGAACAAAGAGGAGCTCTTGGATACTAAACATATGATAGAAATAAATTCAACAGAACAATTAGAAAATATAGTTGAGGAAGGCTTCTCAAATAGACAAAAACAAACACAGAGCAAAACAAACAGAACAAGGAGACACAGTGGTGGAGGCTGGGGCAGGGGGGGTACATAACAAATGGTAAGTCTGGATAATGCAACAGAAGCCCAGAAACAGAGAAGACAGGAGATGTGGAAATGATCGTTTTCAAAAAAATAATTCACGACATTTCACAGAAATGAAGAACAGGAGTTCGCAAGTGTCATGTTCAACTGTTGGAAAAGAAAAAAAAAAAAAAAAACACCAAACCACAAAAGAATATCACTATGAAATTTCAAAATATCGGGGATAAAGAGAAGACTCTGAAAACTTCTAGAGAGAATGAGGTCACATATGAAAGACTAGGGATCAGATTGGCATCAGCCTCTCAACAGCAATGCTGGAGGCAACTAAGCAGTGCCTTCCAAATTTGGAGGGAAAATGAGAATGAAGATGTTTTCACACACGATTCCAAAATTTCTCTCATGCACCTGCCAAAACAAGGAAGGGGACTACAAAAGGGTACGGGGAACAAAGCAAAGCAAATTCCCAAGAAGTTGGAAATGAAGACGAGTAACCTGCCCAGATTGAAATAGGACAACTCAGATTCCAGGAATAAGTTCTCATGGAAAACAACAAAACATAACACTGATAGGTTATCTGATGTGTTTAAGCACAGTACGTTCCAGAATCAATAACAGGTACGTAGAAAATGAAGCAAATAAAAAATAAGGCAATTATCAACTCAATTATATTTAAGGAAATATAATCATGGCACACTACATGCTAATCTGTGGATAAGTTTCAAAATAATAGAATCATCAAGGATGAATTTGACCAAAAGTTGTGATGTAAAACAAAATTAGGAGGATAGAGGAACAGTGTATGGTGGGTGTAAAAACATTCATATCACAGAGTAGGGAGTCAACAAAACTGAAAAACATATTATTTAGGAATGTAGAGGTAATGAGCAGAAGAAAGGGCGAAAATATTGAGTCACTGACTCCAGGAAATTAGAAAAGGGCTGTGACCTATTACTTTGTTATTAGTCTTAAAGGAATATTTGGCTATAAAATTATGAATATGTATTACTTTCAAAAAATAAAATATAATTTAAAAAGGAAACTGAATATGCTTGGTCAACTATAAGCAGAAAAATTTGTGAAATCCAGTTTCTAAATTATAGTCAAGTACTAAGAGTGATACCTAATCTCTGCCTTTAGAGAACCATGGGATTTCAGGGTTGGAAGCACCTGAACACCTCTGCTCCCGGAATGGCTCCCAGTACAGCCATGCCCTCCAGAAGGACACAGGACACACTCAGATGAACAGGCTCACCCTCCAAGGCCCCTGAAGCCTCTTCCTTTCTGAGTTCCACTTCTGGCAGCTCTCTACCTTCTGAGGGGTTCTCTCTGCTTCCCAAACCATGTGGCAAAAGGGCCAGGAACAACAGCTGCTGAGCGCACAACTCCCCTCTGCAGGAGAGCAGCTAGACCGACACAGTCTGCCCTGGGGAGCAATTCCAAACCCTCCAAGGAAGGGTCGCATGGTGGAGCCTAGGTTGGATGCTCCCATGCTCGCCACTGGGCAGGGAACACGACAGGGTGGGGACACAGCTGCAGTCAGGGACGGGGGCTGCGGGGGGTGGGGAGGCACTTCCCAGGAGAAACAAGTAATGGGCAGGCAATCCAATAATTACGACATCAACGTTAGAGAAAGAGACTGCTTATTGAATTTGTCTCTTAAGAGATTCAATTTTTGGTCATGGTTAAGAATTACTTAATTATATCTTCTCTTGGAACAAATGATTATATACTATTAGCTTCCTGTGCTCTGGGCCCTGATGAGTGATCACCATCAAATGCCCCAAAGCAGAAATCCAACAAGACGATCGTTCCTTTAGAAAAATATCTCATTCCCTTCTTTGCCTTTGCTCATTGTTGTGGAAAGAATGATTTCCTAAGTGACTTTACCCAGAATAAAAAAGATCTGCTTCCAGACCCAAGACCTTTACCTCAGAAAAGTTTAGTAACTGTATATTTTTATAGTAGTTGGGGAATCTGGCAATTTTTCCTTCGGGTGGCATGTTTTGTTCTTTTCATTTGCGTTGTAAGATGGCAATTTCCCCAAGGGAGCCACACTTCTGTAATGAGCTTCTGGGTAACCGCTCATGCTGATGCACCCTGGGGCACCACTCAACACTTGGCCTTACTCCCAACCATGCGCTAAACACAAATGACTAAAATCAGCCCCAGCACCTCACCCTGCTCCATGGATTCATCAGTCGATACTGTCCATGAATGAGTAGAGGTGGGGGCTGTACTCTCCCGCAGGGTGCACGACACATTAAGAATGTGGACCTTCTTTGTGTGCAACTTAGTGTGCCGCTGAGTAGGGGCCTGCTATGAGTGGACAGAACTGATTATGCACTCTTCAGGGTGACCACTGGAGACGCAGGAGGCAAAGGAGGCTGCAGTGCGTTTTCATCACACACAGTTTGATGAAGTGAACTCTTCAATAACTTTATTTCAGGTACTCAAAACATGTTGTGATTCAGTTAGCTGGTACTGTGAGTACATGCTAGAGAAAATCATTTTTCTCTTCTTTTTTTGTGCTAGAGGAGCACTTTGCTACCAAAAAAAAAAAAAAGGCATCTAATTTCCAGGTGGCTAAATAAAGGGCATAGAAAAAAAGGTCCTTCTCTCTCTATGAGGACTAGAAAGAAGGCTGGAAGGGTAGTGACACCTACAAAATAAATGACCTAGTGTTTTATTTACTCTCTAAATAAATATTGCAAACGGCACCAGGAAGTTAAAAGTGTTACCTGGCCTGGCTCACTGGGGTACAGTGTAACATCTTTAAAATTGAGATTACTTAAAAAATTTTAAAACCTGTTTTATTAGCTCATGGTCAGTAGCGGTCCTGATCAAAAAAGACTGTTTTACAATAAATCAACAGCTACCTAAACACTTACAAATAAAAATTTCCTTTCATAGGAAATAGGAGGGAGACTCCTTGTGTCATGGGCAAAAAAACCCCTTTCCTTTCATTGATGAGGTCTTCTGCTATAATCATCTGAAAAGAATAATCCTGTAAAAGTACCCTTTGCCTCAATGTAGTGCTTTAAGGATCTTGAAGTCCTTGGATATTATTTCTTCTGTCACAGCAACTGTAGTAGGCAGTTATGAACGTGACACATGGATGAGGCAAAAACAACTTGTAGCCCAGAGAAGGCTTGCTTATAGTCACCCAGTGTGAGGGAGTTGGGGCTGGAGTCAGGCTTTCCACAAGGAGCCCTGTTCTCTTTTTTTTGCTAAATCTAGGTCCCTTTACCTTCTCAGATCTCCAACTATGCAACAACAAAAGCCTTGATACTCTGTGGACAGCTCTCCCCACCAAGTGTTCCTGCCTGTTGAAATGAGCCTTCAGACTAAAAATTACTGAAACTCTACAACTTTTTATGTCAACACAAGGAAAATAACAAGCAAAAAAATAAAATAATCCAAATCCTGGCAGTTCTGAAGAGAGGGGTGAAAAAGCATTTTAGAGCTCTTCCTTTAAAGCAGCAAGATCATACTTTAAATCATAATGGTAAAGATCAAAATCTTGGTGTTACCCCATAACCTTACAAACCTTACTGGGCAGCAGACAGCATCAGAGAACAGATACTTGCTCTGTACTAAAACTGATGTAGACTATGGAAAAGGATGGAAAGTTCCCCTGATTAATTTTAAGAAACTAGAATAGGGGTGCCTGGGTGGCTCAGTTGGTTGAGCATCTGATTGTTGGTTTCAGCTCAGGTCATGATCTTGGGGTCCTGGGATGGAGCCCCACGTCAGGCTCCGCACTTAGCAGGGAATCTGCTTAGGCAATCTCTTCCTCTCCCTCTGCCACTCCCCCTGCGTGTGTTCTCTCAAATAAATAAATAAATCTTGGGAAAAAAAAAAAAAGGAAGCTAGAATATATTTAATACCAAACTTGATAAAGAAAACGAGAGACCAATTTCACTTATAAATATAGATGCAAAAATTCTAAATACAGTACTGGCAAGTAGAATCCAGCAGTGAATTAACAGAATAATATATCATGACCAAGCATGGCTTATTTCAGGACTGTTGAGATGGCTCACCATTTGGAAAGCTACCAGCATAATTTATTACATTTACATTTTTAAAAAGTGAAAAAATAAAAACCCTATCAAGAAAGCATAGAGACTAAAAAAACACTTGATAAAATTCAATAGTCATTCCTAATTAAAATAAGCAAACAAACAACTACCTAAAACAGAATAAGATCAAAGCCATTTACTACAAACTTAAAACAACCTATTCAACAGTGCAATACTAAGGCCATTACTATTTAAGTCAAGACTAAAGATGTTTATAGTCAATGTTGTTTTGGAGGCCCTAGCTAATGCAATAATAGAAGACACAAATAAATGGTATAAGTATTGGCAGAGAAGAAAAACCATGATCTGTATTACAGCTATGAGTATAAACCCAAGAAACAAGTAACAACCAATTATAACTAATAAGAGAGCTTAGTAGTTGTTGGATATAACTATTTTTTAAAAAAAGCTTTTCTTTATGCTCGTAATAAGTAGTTAGAAATGGATGATTAGAAAAAAAATATTATTCATGAGAGAAATAAAAGCAATGAATTACTAAAGAAAAACAAGAAAGGTACAGAGCTTATATGAAGAAAACCATAAATTTTTATCAAAGGATATGTAACAAGACATTGATAAAGAGACCCTAAATACAGCATTCTTAGATGGGCAAACTATCACAAAGTATTAATCTTTCCAAAATTCATATATAAATTTAACACACTTTCAATCAGAACCCAATGGATTGTTAAAATTGAACTGAGTAATTTTAAAGTTCAGAAGGAAAAATAAATGTATGAGAATTAGTAAATTTTTAGGGAAAAAAAATGTAGGAGGGAAAATTTTAGGGAAAAAAATTGCCATACAAAATACTAAAACCTTAACAACTATAATTAAAACAACATGGATTGGCTTGAAAAAAGACAGAAAGGTCAGTGAAATAAAATAGAGAATCATAAAACATGTGATAAAGATTTCAGGTTGCTAGAAAAGATGGCTTATTTAATAAATGGTATGAATATAAATGGCTATTCCTTTGGGAAATACAAAGTTGGACTCCTACCTCAAAAACAAAAATAATTTCCAAGTGAATTAAATGTTTAATGTAAACGTAAATGTAAATGGACACCAAGCAATCCAAACAAGAAACACTCCTGTTGCTCTTTTTCTGATCCAAGAAAAGAAGGGCCTCTCTTTCAGGCTCCTGTCCCCCCCAGCAGGGGGAGGCCTAGCGCTGGGGGAGATGTCACCCTTTGGGCTCTCTGTGACCCTACCACTTCCCACACACCCTCTGCCCCCCACGGACCCTTGATGCACCTGTTATTTGGGCAGAGACCCCCTATAGCTAGTTCATTGGTAGAACTGTAGCATTTACCCCAATGCTCTATGTCTGTCTATCTATCTATCTATCTATCTATCTATCTATCTATCTATCTATCT
>NC_058403.1:154092449-154187118 GCF_002201575.2 Neomonachus schauinslandi
TCTATCTATCTATCTATCTATCTATCTATCTATCTATCTATCTATCTATCTATCTTCCTATCTATTTTTTTTAAGTAGGCTGCATGCCCAGCGTGGAGCCCAACACAAGGGCTTGAACTCATGACCCTGAGATCAAGACCTGAGCTGAAATCAAGAGTTGGACACTTGATTGACTGAGCCACCCAGGCCCCCCTCAAATATAGTATTTTTGATATTGCTTTTATGATATATTCAAAGAGAGAAGGAAAACAGCAATACAAATTGAGCTAATCTAAACATGAAATTAGACAACCCTAAAGTGACATTCATGGTACATATCTTAATGTTGATGTTTAATTTCCAATTTTGTTGCTTCATCTCTGTACTTCTTATATGGAATGACTCACTTATTTTGTCCCTATCAGAATAAATTCTCAGCTGTGAATCAAGTCATTAACAATGTGGTAATTATTTTAAAGAATGAAGTAACATAGAATTGCTCTACTCATATATTTTTTCTAAGGCATGAAGTACTGAATCCTTGTTCTGTGCTGGGAGGGGCATACGTGCAGCAGGATAAGGCCCCAAGGACTGATGGGGCTGCTGTCTGGCTGTGGGCAGGTGGAGCAGGGGGCTGTTTGTCCCTCCCAGTTCCTGGGAGGCTACTGGGCATGTCTGTGTTCTCACCATCAAACGGTTTTGCAATGCAACAGTCTTGAGGCCGTGGTGGTTGGGGCGTTGGAGTGTGCTCCCAGACCTGAGTAACTTAAGGTGGTGGTGAATACTGAGCAAGAAGCAAAAAATCACATCCCAGGCAAAATTAGGGGATCACCTGCAGCCTTCTTCACCAGAGTCCCAGAGCTCATGAAGAGAAATCACTGGAGAGGGACCAGTTGAAGCATTTGCCCCTGTTTTTCTCAAAATGTTTCCATATTTCTGCGGCGCCTGGGTGGCTCAGTTAAGTGTCTGACCCTTGATTTCGGTTCAGGTCGTGATCTCAGGGTTGTGAGAGCGAGCCCCGTGTTGATCTTAACATTCTCTCTCTCCTTCACCCTCTACTCCTCCCCCGCACCCTCTCTCTCTCTCAAAAATAAAGACTTAAAAAAAAAGTTTTTACATTTCAGACGTCTAGTAAAATTTAGAGCCCAGCTAAAACCAACAAGTATTTATTAAGTGAGCACATGGCAATGCTGGCATTCTGGGTAACATGACAGGAACACAGTAGACACAGACCCTATCACAAGGAACTTACAGTCTATTACAGGTGTGGAATCCAGGCGTGAAGCAAACACAAAACATCTCCATGGTAACAGATAGTCAAGTGTGGCTCAAGTTCTATACCTCCACAGAAGGACCCTGAATATAAAGAAATGCTCTAGATGGGGAAGCATTTACCAAGGAGGGTTTGGCAGAGGAAGTGTAGGGTTTCAGCAGACAGACGGGAAGGCCACTGACCAGAGGAAGGGGGCATTGGCAAGGGGCAGAAGCTAGAGTCAGCAGTGGTGCAAAAGAATGGGGTGTTGGGAGAGGAAGAGGTGAGAAACAGGAGGCAAAAACCCACTTCCTGCTGTTACCTCATTGCACCCAATCTTACACGATGTGTTCTCATCACCTAGGATCCCAGTTTGATGGGGCTTCTAAAAAACTCCTTCAGAAAGATTTTTAAAATCATCACTCTTAGGCTACATATAAGAAAACAAAGCACAATACCAGTTAACATACTCATTTTCTGCCCCCACATTCCAAGTCCAACACTTCGGAGTCAAGCCTCGTCTCAGAGTCAAGTGTGCTCAGGGTTTCAGTAGAGAGCCTCTGAGGGCGGCCCAACAGTGTAGGGGATGCAGCAGGGGTAAAAGGAGTGCTTCGCCATGCACCCAGGCCACCCCTCCAAGCAGCTGACACCCACTTGCAAGTTTCAGTGCTGCTCCTTACCTGATCTTATCAGAAGGAGTCAGTGAGAGGTTTTCTGCACCACCCAGGGCTCATTCTCCCTTTTTCAAAGAGTGCTTAACAGCTTCTTGGCTGAAACTAGGAGGAGCTGCAGTTGCCGAATCATGCTACCAGGAGAAACATTCCATTTGCCCAGGCACTGGCAATGCCAATGATACCATGGCAGCCGCTATAAAATGCAGTTACCTTCAGAGGTGTCCAAGTGAGACAACGTGTCCTTAGAATGAGTGAAATGCGGTGGTGTGATGTATTAAGCTTTCATCCTAGACTATAACTCTACAGATACTGGTAGTAAAATCACCCTTGAATGTAACCTGAGGACAGGATTTGTCTTTTAAACCCTGAAAAGATGCATTAGTTAAGATGTGTGTGTGCACAGGTGCACGCATGTGCATGCACACACACACACGCAAATACACCCATTACAGAAATGATCCCAATATATATTTTAGCTTTATCCATGTATGCATTCTGCATTGGGCTGGGGTAATCTATGAAGGTTTACAAAGGCCGGATAAGCTTCCAGTCTACTTGACTTCTCATAGGTCAGTCTAGAATGGTGGCCAAAGAAACCAATAAAAGGGGAAGCATCCTGTAAAAGGTCTGCAGGAAGACTGGGGAGGGTGGTGGGTAAAGAACTGAATTAACCCAAATTTCTCAGTAACAAAATCAGTCGTATCTGGAGGAGAAGGGCTATCATAAGTTCCGAATGTTTTTTTTTAAAAGCCTTACTACTATAAAGCCATTCCTATCAAATGGGCTCAATAAACTGTGGCATTGGTAAAAATACTGGAAACAGTCCCAATCCTTGCCTTGGCCCAGCCTTGTCAAGTCCCTAACCTCAGCTCTGTGTGGGTCTGAGACTAATTCTGTCCCCTCTGGGTGGATGGGGAGCCCTGGGGTGAAGAAGTGAATATAAACAACTTTGGATACATCCTATCATAAGGTCACAACAACATTTTCTAAAAGTCATTGAGCTACTTTGTGCTTTCTTCTTTTAACATGTTTGAAATGCTTAAGACTCTAACCTACTTTTATGAGTTAGATGTATTTGATCTGAGTTGCTTATTGCTCAGAGAAGTTCGCTTGTGCTTTGCCAAGCTTGATGTGTTTGAGTCAGATAAAGTCTGCAAATAAAGTTTAACTTAATTAACTAATTTTGTGTGGCAGTTAATAGTTTAAGGAATCCTAATGTGTTTGTTTATAAGTTTACTGAATATTATTCAGAATATACATGAAAGCGATTGTGATTTTCATGTAAAATTTACTAGATTTACAAATAAAACAAAGCTTTATAAGTTGAGCATAAGAAACACTGTTTTTTCATATTCACAGTTTTAATTACCTGTATATTAAAAAGCAAGTAATTTTGAGTAATCCTTTCTATGCACAAGGCCACCCGCAGACAATAAAACACTAAGAGAACTCAATTAATGGAAAGACAGGAAACCTGGAGAATCTGAAGGGGTGAAGGGACCGGAGAAATCACTGGGACACAGTCCCCCAGGCGGAGGCCAAGGGAAGAAAGGTGGAAAGTGGCCATGACACACGCTACCTGGGTGCTCGTGAGCCTGAGAGTCTTACCTGAATAAGAAGGACAGCTGTATTATTCACAACTGCCCAGAGCCCAGCATAACATGACTGACATTCTGCTGAATGGGACTAAACCTGCAGGGGTTATTGGAAGGAAGGGGGTGAGAGGGGAAGTGAAGCGGCGGGGTGGGGGGAAGAAGTCTGGGACTCTGGAGCCATAGCAAGGTCCTTGCTCAATCACTTGGCTCACACCACGTTCTGTGACATGGAGTACAAGATCACCCATGTAGACAATGGTCTGGACCTGGTGGTCTCCCATTTCCAACTTAAAAGCAAACAGATGGAGATCACTGAAACTATGCATGCGTAAATCATTGGTGGATGGTAACCTTTTCTACAGCCAATAAAATCGAGCTGTTAAAACATTACAGTTTAGAAATCAGAACAATGTGAGCTCCCTCTAGTGGTTTAAATACCCTCAGATACTAGAGGAAGTTTCTACTTTTTTTTTTTTTGATCATTTATTTTTATTTTTTTGTATCATCTAGTCCTTTTCCTGTGGGGAAATCCACATCTTAAAATAGTGCACCACAAATTTCATCCCAGTAGATGAGGAGAGGGGTAAGCCCAGAGATCAAATGTGATGGCTCCCAAGTCACACAACAAGTTTCTCTGCCCGTTCAAGGTCAATGTAAGCAGCAGGGAGTGATGGGATGGGGACAGACTGAGCTAGGCCACGTGATGCAGGGAGACTGGGGAAAAAAGACTGGCATTAGGCCAAGGGAAATGAGCTGAGACCACAACATTAAAAAAGTTCAAACAGGGTTGCTGGGGGGGGGTTGATGGGGCCACTGAGTGATGGGCATTCAGGAGGGCACTTGTGGTGATAAGCACTGGGTGTTGTATGCAACTGATGAGGCACTAAATTCTACTCCGGAAACCAATAGTACACTGTATATTAACTACCTACAACTTAAATAAAAATATGAAAAAAAGTTCATTTCCTCAGGTGGCTACACAATCGTCTCTGAAGAAATTAAACAGGACTAGTTTCTAACAGACTTGAGGCCAATCCCAGCTGAACTCTGCAGGCCCCTGCAGCTGCTCTGACTGAATTTTTCAATGCTGCCCAGTAATGCATCCTACTAAATACTGCACTCTAGTGAGGCGGTGTCACAGCTGAGAAGGAAGGAATTTTTTTACTGCATAGCAACCCCGAGTACGGTTTGCACTGAAGCTCTGGGTCTTGCTACATCATGGTGCAATAAAGTGCTGGGAGCTCCAGGTGAGCACAATCCATACAAACAAACGAAAAGGCCAAAGGCAGAGGAACCAAAGAAAAAGCATGAACTACACCTCCACCAAGAAGTGTAAATAACAATTATGAAGCAGATGGGATGCGTAATTGCTACCTCAGTGATTAGCGCTATGGCTGTGATGGTCTATTTTTTCTGCCATTGCGAAGGGAGGTATTTAAAAGGTTGGCTCACTTCGTTTACAGGAGACAGTCTTTTCAGAACATCATTCTTGAGTCAGTTTCTCAAAAAATTACCTAGTCCAAAGTCTCTTTCAAAGATGGTTTGAAAATCCGATGAAATTCTTCTGAATTCTCAAGTACAACAGCAGTTTCTCTGATCTGCTCTAGTAAAACTGAGGATAAAGGAAAACAAAAGCAGCTTTCTGGTACAGGAGATGGTGTCAGCGTAAATACAATTCCATGACTGCAAATTGCGTTTCTTAATACTGTCTAAGTTGTATTCTGACTAGCACGCCATGTATAGTTGAAAATAAATACAGTTAAATCCAATGTGCCTGGTAATTTCTACAAAATGTTGAACATTGGATCCCTGGTCAGAATAAAATTCTCTCTCACACTGCTTTTGCTATGGGGAAATCAGATTCAAATTAAAGTTTCTTTAATTATAAGAGCATTTTCCCTGCTGAGCCTAGGGACTGCCTCCAGGCTTGATTCCCTTGACAGATTTCACTCGTGGACTGAGTGAAGGGCATGTGGTTTTCATAAGATGTCATCATCCCCAGGGCTTTACCCAGGTTCCAATGAAGCCCCAAATTATGCTACGTCAAAACCCTTTATCTGAGGTGTTCTTCAAAACCTCAGACCGGCTTTCTTACTCATCAGGGTGAGGTATCACAACATCTTCACATGCTCTTTTCATGCCATCTTTCAGATCGTAGAACTAAAACACTGTTATTTTGTGACAGATATTCCAGAGGAGTATGTCAAGAAGCCAAAGCTGTCAGCCAGTGGATTTTGTTTCAATCTGGTCACTATTCTGCAGTTTTCACATCTTTGATTTACATTTAACAAAATAGTATGGTGCCTCAGGGCAGAGATCATACCTTTCTTCTTCCCCCAGAGGGTCAGGATATTATGAGTATGCAAAATAAGGGATAAAAGAACTTGCAGAACAAATGAATTTTACATTTCAATGTGTAGCACAGATAGGTGTATCTTGTCTCTCAGGAAGAGCTAAAAAAGGTAAAGATTTTAAGATGTAAATAATTAAAAAAAAAACATTCCATCCAAAAATTTTTATGATGAATATGTTTAAGATATAGTGTTCCTGTAAAACTACAATTGAAAATGAGCATATTTGGGGCGCCTGGGTGGCTCAGTCGTTAAGCGTCTGCCTTCGGCTCAGGTCATGATCCCAGGGTCCTGGGATCGGAGCCCCGCATCAGGCTCCCTGCTCCGCGTGAAGCCTGCTTCTCCCTCTCCCACTCCCCCTGCTTGTGTTCCCTCTCTGGCTGTCTTTCTCTCGGTCAAATAAATAAAACCTTAAAGGGGCGCCTGGGTGGCTCAGTTGGTTAAGCGACTGCCTTCGGCTCAGGTCATGATCCTGGAGTCCCGGGATCGAGTCCCACATCGGGCTCCCTGCTCAGCAGGGAGTCTGCTTCTCCCTCTGACCCTCCTCCCTCTCATGCTCTCTCTCTTTCTCTCAGTAATAAATAAATAAAAATCTTAAAAAAAATAAATAAATAAAAATAAAACCTTAAAAAAAAAAAGAAAATGAGCATACTTTATTACACTTTGTGTATGCTTGCTAATCATCAACTTCTTAAGAAGATCTAATGCTCTTACACTATTATCTAGACCTTACTTGCCACAACTCATTTATGATATCCTTATCTCAGAAATAATGGCTCCATCATCCTTGATGGCCCGCTTTTGTCCCATCCTACCTGCAACCTATTATCAAATCCTTCTGATTCTGCCTTGAGAATATACGCGGAACCCAACCCCTCCTACTGCCTCCACACTTACTGGCCTGGTGGAGGACACTGCCACCACTGTCCCAGATCACTGTCGTGGCCTCTCAGCTGCTCTTTCTGCCCCATCCCCTCCAGTGTGTGTCACCACAGCAGCCAGAGTGGCCCCACTACCATGTACTTTCGACCACCCTCCTCTGCTCAGAACCTCCAGTGACTCCCACATCCCATGCCCATGCCCCAAAAAGCCCGTAGCAAGCTGCCTTCCCATTCCCCCTATTGTATGTCGGACTCATCTCCCCTTTCCCTCACTCATTCCAGTGCGGTGCCGTGAGCCTCCTCCCTCTTCTTGAACACACCGGGCCCAGGCCCACCGCAGGGGCTGACTCCAGGTCCTGACTCAGTGTCACTCTCCCTGGGAAGCCTTCTCACCACCCCATCAGGACACTACCCATCTCCCTTCCTCACCGTATTTTTCCCTAAACTTACCGCTTATACATACTAAACATTTACTTATCTTACTCATTATCTACCTTCTCCCCTCGAATATATACTACATGAGGGCAGAGGTGTTTCTTCTTTTTGCTTGCTGCTGTATCATCATTGCCAAGAAAAGTGTCTGGCACGGAGTATGTGCTAACAAATCTTTATTGAATTAACTGAATGAGTTATAATTCCTATTTACTGGAAGACTCTAGAACTCATCTAGTTTCATAGAAAAAAAGTACTTCAATGCTTTATTTGCTAATAGATTTGACATTGACACTTTTTACCTAAGAGTTGATAAACACATTTCTCTCTGTATCCCTAGCAGCCAGGAAAGTCACCAGTGCCTTATTCTCTAGCCAGAGTCCAGATAAGCTAGGGGGAAAAAGTGAGAATTGTCCTGATATGCCTTTTGAGAAAGACAGAGTGGGAGCTCTATGCTCTTCACAGGAAGGAAGAACAGGTGTTCAGCAAGGCTCAGGAGCTACCACACGCCAGGACTCACGTGGAACTGGGGCATGCTCCTTGCTCACGGCTGCTCCCTCAACCAGCACCGCAAGCAGAGAGGTCAAGTGTGTGAGGCACCCCTCCTCCCACGACCCCAGCTGCTGCTAGCCCCTGGAAGATCGGTACTCCACCAGCCAGCACTGCCTGGAGGTCCTCGCTGCGAAGGCCAACCCTTCACAAAAAGACAAAGAAAAAGAAAACATCCCAAACTTCTGATGGTAGCTATAGTGCAGAAGAGTCACTGGTGACTGAGTGACTGGACCACTCTGGAAGGGCATGTCTCGGGGCGCCTCATGGCTCAGCTGGTTAAGCGTCTGCCTTGAGCTCAGGTCATGATCTCAGGGTCCTGGGATTGAGCCCCGGATCGGGCTCCCTGCTCAGCAGGGAGTCTGTTTCTCCCTCTGCCCCACCCCCTGCTCATGCTCGTGTGTGTTCTCTTTCTCTCCCTCTGAAATAAATAAAATCTTTAAAAAAAAAAAAAAAAAAAAAGGAAAGGCATGTCTCTAGATCCCCACAGATGGTGGGAGCCTTTAAATAAGTAGAGACAATGAATCTTAAACTTAGGGATATTCTTTATAGGCTCTAGGGAGCCACTCTGTCACTATTAACTGTGATAAAAATGAAGTGCTACCAGCACATGGGTCTGGTTTTGAAAAGAAAGGTAAGATCCTACAGTTAGCATGTGAATAAATAAACAATCCCAACAAATGCTTACAAATAATGTGGTCAAATAAAGAGGAAATGTTCTAGATGTCTGTAAAGTGTAGGAGAAAAGTATAAACGTACTTATTTAAGAACATTTGAAATAAATTATGGGTTGAATAATTTACAGTATTTTTTACAATCAAGAAAAAGTTTAAAAAAAAAGAAAAAGTTTATGAGGCTAAACAGAGAGCAAAAGTGGGGGAAAGTAGGAAGCGAATAAAAAAGGAGTAAAATTAATTTGAAAAATGTTCTAATTCTATTGAAGATACTTCTCCCTATTTTTTTAAAAAAGACCAAGCTTTTAAAAGTCATGAAGAGGACCTCATCCAAACTAAAAATTTCTGTTCTGTAAAAGCTATATGAAGCTACAGACGGGGGGAAAGTATTTGCAAACCACATATCCAACAAAGGACTACTACCTAAATTACATGAAGAATTTTAAAAACTCACTGTCTAAAAAGAAAAATCAAGTTAGAAAATGGGCAGGGGTGCCTGACTGGCTCAGTGGGTTAAGCGTCTGCCTTCGGCTCAGGTCATGATCTCAGGGTTCTGGGATTGAGTGCCACATCAGGCTTCCTGCTCAGCGGGGAGCCTGCTTCTCCCTCTGCCCCTTCCCCTGCTCGTGTTCTCTCTCTCTCTCTCTCTCATTTCTCTCTCTCTCTCCCCTCTCTAATAAATGGATAAAATCTTAAAAAAAAAAAAAAAAGAAAATGGGCAAAAGACAATAATGGACATTTTACTGAAGAGGAAATACAGATGACAAATAGGCACCTAAAAAGATGCCCAACATCATTACCCATAAGAAAAAGGCAAATTAAAATCACAAGAAGATATTAATACAAACCCATCAGAATGGCTAAAATAAAGATTAGTGACACCACCATTCTGGCAAGAATGCGGAAACTGGTTCACTCATCCATTGCTGGTGGGAATGTAAAATGGTGCAGGCACCCTGCAAAACAGTTTGGCCATTTCTTATAAAACTAAACACACAAATAGATGTTACTCTTGGACATTTATCCAGAGAAATGAAAACTTTAGTTCACACAAAACCTGTTCAAAAATGTTCAAGCCTCCAAACTGGGATCAGCCAAGATGTTCTTCAATTGCTGAATGGTTCAACAAACTGTGGTACATTCACAGCACAGAATACTACTCAACAATAAAAAGGAACAAGCTACGAATACAAACAATAACTTGGATTAATCTCCAGGGAACTGGGCTGAGGGAAAAAAGGCCAATCTTTTTTTTTTTTTAAAGATTTTATTTATTTATTTGACAGTGAGAGAGGGAATACAAGCAGGGGGAATGGGAGAGGGAGAAGCAGGCTTCCTGCGGAGCAGGGAGCCCAATGCGGGGCTCGATCCCAGGACCCCGGGATCATGACCTGAGCCGAAGGCAGACGCTTAATGACTGAGCCACCCAGGCGCCCCGAAAAAAGGTCAATCTTAAAAGGATATATATATACTGCATGACTTATTCATGTAACATTTTTTTTTTTAAAGATTTTATTTATTTGAGAGAGAGAATGAGATAGAGAGCATGAGGGGGGGAGGGTCAGAGAGAGAGGCAGACTCCCTGCTGAGCAGGGAGCCTGACGTGGGACTCGATCCCGGGACTCCAGGATCATGACCTGAGCTGAAGGCAGTCGCTTAACCAACTGAGCCACCCAGGCGCCCTCAAGTAACATTTTTAAAAAAGGTTTATTTATTTATTTTAGGGAGAGAGAGAGCATGCATGTATGTGAGCAGTGGGTAGGGCAGAGGAAGAAGGAGAGGGAATCCTCAAGCAGGACTCCCCACTGAGCACAGAGCCCAACATAGGGCTCAATCCCAGGACCCTGAGATCATGACCTGAGCTAAAAGCAAGAGTCAGACCTTTAACTGACTGAGCCACCCAGGCGTCCCATTCATGTGACATTTTTTAAAAGACAAAATTTTGTAAATGGAGAAGAGCTGGGGGTTGCCAGGGGTAAGAGATGCAGAGGGTGGGGGTGGAGGGGGCAGAGGTACGTGGGGTTATTAAAAGACTAGAGGAATCCTTGTGGTGGTGAGCTGATCTGTATCCTGACTATGATGGTGAACTCACAAACCTACACGTGTGATAAAATTATATAAAACGAACACACACCTACACACACACACACACACACACACACACTAGCACAAGTAAAACTGGGGAAATGTGACCAAGATCAGTGGATTGTATAAATGTCAATATCGGGATTTATGACATGGCTCTACAGTTTTATAAAATGTTACCATTGCAGGAAACTGGGGAAAAGGTACACGGGATCTCTGTGCATTATTTCTTACAAGCATGTGAACCTACGATTATCTCAATAAAAATTACAATGAAAAAAATCATAAAGTGATTTTTGCCATGGTCTGATTAAGCACCTTCTCCCAAGTCTTTAGGACCTAACTGAATATGTCACTGTACAAGGGAGCAAGCTTATATAGTTGATTCAATTGATGGTTTAAACCCACCAGATTTACATAAAACTCCCCAATAATCCTACTAAGTCAGCTCGAGTTTACATTCTGCACACTATTTATATGTCCAGCTACACTGGAGAAAAAAATTATCTTTTTAAATAATAGTATGTTAAGTATGACATAATCACATTTAGTTTTGGTACTGTTCTCAAGGTGACAAGAATTAACTACCTAATGGTTATCCCATTTCACGGTTTAATTAAAATTGTTATGAACAAAAATAGTATAGCTTGATTAATGTTTCAATTAGTGAATTTTTATAAGCAATGTTCAAAATTTCATGATCACTTTAATTATTTCATTTTTTAGAGACTATAGCTTTAAGTGATACAAAGACAGTTAATGCAAAAAAAATGGCAATAAAATGATGGAGTGCAATATGCACAAAAAAGTGAGTGTTATTATATTTCCAACATAATTTATTTATACATTATAGTTATTTGGCTTTTTTACTGCTGCTCTAGTAACACAAATTAGATTTTTTTTTAAATTTACAAAATATAGTACATATATCAATTTATTGACTTGACAGTATCTGCAAAATCTCAGAAAAATGTTTTAATAAGGTCCTAGTTCTAGAATGACATTTCCAATTCTATTTAGCCTGAGAGTGGAGTCTGCATAAGCTTTTCCATATTAAATTAATGTCTGTCTAACATTCAATCTCTATCTCTGCCTGAAAATAATCTTTTGTAAAATAAACTTAAGCATCTTTCTTCACATGTAAATCAGGACTGTGAATACACAGTCAGGCAGAGGATATGTGCCCGGTTTGGTTCATGTGTGCTACTGTCATTGCCCTTCATTTCTGCGCTGCCACCTTGGCACCCGACTTTCAGTTTTAGGATGTGTGCCCTGAATGGGCCCTGATTCCAGAGAGGATCAGAGTGGCCCATGTGTGCAGTCCCGTAAGAACAGGCCTGCTGTCAGCTTCTCTGGAGCTCAGAAAGCACTTGCACAGTAGAGGGGCTCTTCATTGTGAGGTTAAATCTGTGCCTGCAGAGGTCCCTGGTACAAGGGCCAAACTGTCGAGCAGCACAAAGCCTTGTCACATAAACTCAGGGGTCACAAGCTCCAACTGTGCTGTCCTTAAAGGATGACCCAGGCTGTGAGCTGGGGGGCGGGGAGGGGCGGGAAGGGCTGGAGCCCCTGATGGTGGAGTCACACACATCCACACAAACTTCTAGGAATCCATTAGATGGCAGAAAAGGGGACAAAGAGCAAGAGGTAACTTAAATCTAACCACACCAATAACCAGGTTAAATATAAATGCCATAAAACCCCAAAGAAAAGGCAGAGATTGTCAAACTGGATAAAACAGTAAGACCTATTTTATTTTTCCTGAATGCTAGGAAACAAGCAGAGGGTTGCTGGAGAGGAGGTTGGTGTGGGGATGGGGTAACTGGGTGATGGGCTTTAAGGAGGGCACTTGATGGAATGAGCACTGGGTGTTCTATGCAACTGATGAATCACTAAACTCTACCTCTGAAACTAATACTACACTATATGTTAACTAAATTGAATTTAAATAAAGAATTTTTTTAAAAAACCAGTAAGACCTAATCATATGCTGCCTAAAAAAATCCTTAAAATATATAGACACAAATAGGTTAGGAGAAGGATGTTTAAAAAAAAAAGTCTACCATGCCAACACTAGTCAGAAGAGAGAGAATACACGGGAACACGGTATGACACCAGAACACGTTATGGAAGCACAGTAATTAATCATTAATCCTAAATAGGGAAACCAGGGAAAGGTGATGTCTGAACTGGTCCCTGAAGGACAGGGGGTCCTCTGATAGTAGCAGTTGGATGGGCGAAAATTCGAGGACTAAGGAAACTCCAGGCAGACACAGACACCGCGCTGCGCCAGGGCCGGTGTAGCAGTTGGATGGGCGAAAATTCGAGGACTAAGGAAACTCCAGGCAGACACAGACACCGCGCTGCGCCAGGGCCGGTGAAAGGAGTGGGGGAGGGCGGGGGAGGGGAGGAGAGACAGCTAAGAGGCAGATCACAGAGGATCTTAAGTCCCTTGCTAAGGATGATGGGCTTTATCTTATGAAAAGGGGAATAACCAAAGGCTTTTCAGATCACAAGTGAGATGGCTAGAACTGTGTGTTATAAATATTGGATGGTAGAGGAAGAAACCGAAGTCAAGGAGAACAGTAAGGAGCCCACTGAAATATTCCAATGAAGCATGACAAGAGGGGCCCTGGTGCAAGGTGGACGGCACCTCAGGAAGGAGGCTGGAGGAGGCATTCTAGTGGCAGAATCAGCAGGTGGGAGAAAAAAGAAATCTCTCAAGGCAAAGAGGAAAGCAAACATGGTCCATGGTTTCAAAGTGAGTTACCATGAAGACAGTGATCCCATGTGTTGTGATAGAAAACCAGAGAAAGGAGGAAGCACAAGAGTGGGGTCGCTGGGAGGATGCTGTGCTCTCTTCTGAGTGGCTGAGGTGGGGTGCCTACAGAATGGCCATGGGGAGGTGTCCTCAGGCAGCTAGAAAGGCAGAGCCAGCAGATGGAGACACAGATTTATGAGTCCGCTGCACAGACAAGACAGCTACTCTAAAGAGCAGCAACCATACAGTAATTACACTCAGCTTAAGCCCAGGCCTCTTTAGGAATTAACCACCCAATACATCTTTTCTAGTCTTTAATCTAATCTCGTCCAAAGGGTCAACATTTCACACAAACAATTTTATTGAAAACCAAGATACATAAACTTCAAAAATACTCAAACGTTAAAAACCTATAGCAAATTGTTTCCTGCTTCGGTATTAGTCATATTTACTCGTAATTAAGTTAATTAGCCCCATTTATGTCTACAGCACAGCTTCTCAAACTATCTGTGGTGAAGGGCCAATGTTTTAAATTCCTAGTCCATTATGGACCTACCTATGGCCCTACTGTGAATGGAATTGTGTATTACCCAAATTCATATGTTGAGGCCCTAACCCCCACTGTGGCTATAACTTGGGAGACAGGGCTGACCAAGGCATAATTAGGATTAAATGAGGCCATAAGGGTGGGGCCCTGATGTGACAGGACTAATGTCCTTATAAGAAGAGCTCCCAAAGAACTCTCTCTCTCTCCCCCTTCCTCTGAATGTACATGAAGAAGAGGTCATGTGAGCACACAGCAAGATGGCGGCCACCTACAAGTCAAGGGAAGAGGCCTCCGAATGGAATCTTCCCTGCTGACACCCTGGTCTTGAACCTCCAGCCTCCAGAACTGTGAGAACTACTTTCTGTTGTTTCAACAGCCACCCAGTCTGTGGTATTTTGTTATGCAATCAAAGCAGACTAATACATACCACAGGTGACTAAAATGAGCTTGCACAACATGCAAGTCACACACTACTCTGCTTGGTCTATACCTTGTTCAACAACACGAGACCACTGACCACATGCTTAAATGTCACAGCAATGTCAAACTGCCTTAGACATTTCGAAACACGCCCTGCTTCCGTGCTAATCTCACTGCCGACCAGTATCAAACACTTTGTGGACTAACAGCAGCCTGCAGACCACGCTTCAACCAGTACTAGTTTATAGTCTTTCTGTGACAGTTTTTTTTTTAAATGCAACATTTAGCTTAGGCATAAAACTCAAAATAAAGGCATGAATATTAAACACATGAAACCAGACATATGCTATGGGGTGAGGGAAATAACAGAGAAGCTCAGGATTCTATCATATATCTAAGCCAAGATCCCTCAAGACACTTGCAGAATGCAGATTCTTAAAAATGAATAGCACTGTGACTTGTTTATAATGCCTCTTGTATTCTGTTTCTCTTTTGCTCTTCCTTCAGTCTCTGCAATCATATCCACACAGCACATTATAAGTAGATTACAAGTTCAAAGCTGGAGTATGACTTCTTCAATTGACAGTATATATACCAAACTCACCAAACAGATGCCCTTGAAGGACTCTGACTTAGATGGATAAGCAAATTAAGTCCCACGATCCTGCCACCGAGGTGTGGACCCTCTATTCCCAATGAAGAGATGTCCAACTTTCTGACGGCCATTCCAGAGGATCTTTGATGCATGCAATCTAATGCACACATTTGGTTTTCACTCTGAGCCACTCCTGGTTTGTTTGTTTCCTATGAAGAAGTGTTCATTCATCTTCAAAAGCTTCATGTAGCTTCGATAGCACAATTGAGGACAATGATTACCTTTTCAGCACTTATGGAAACAGGCCAGAAATGAGTGGAGATCATCATGGTTTCAAGCCAGCATCATATCATGCCTTGGCAAACAGGTAGGTTTACAAGACCACAGAATATATTTTTTGCAAACAGGATTGCTGTGAAAAACTTTGCTGGCTGAACTTTCCTCTTTTTTCTATGTTCACTTCTTCACAGTTCTCAGGACTCAACGAGGAAGAGCTAAGTAAAGAACAGAATTTCAGAACTGCAAAGGCCCAGAATAACCAATGGCAACCTCCTTGCAGCAAAGATGCCAGCTATTCACCTAAATAAATTTTTTCTTTCTTTTGGCCACAGAGCTGGAACACATTTCCCCAGGCTCCCAGTGGCCACATGATCTCCCAATGGCTGTGGATGATTTCCATAGACAGCAGAACATGAATAGAAATGACGTTCCAGGCCTGGTCCATAAAACCCTCCCTCTCGCCAACCTTCATGTCCCTCCCTTGCACCCACCTCGAACTCAGGTGTTACATTTAGGTCACTGATCCATCTTGAGTTGATTTTTGTACATGTTGTGGCGAGTCAAACTTCATTCTTTTCCATGTGGATATTCAGTTGTCCCAGCACTATTTGTTGAAAAGACTATTCTTCCCCCCACTGACTTAGATGGATAAGCAAATTAAGTCCCACGATCCTGAATGCCAATGTTCACTGTAGCATTATTTACAATGATATTAAAATAGCCAAATGGTGGAAACAACCAAATGTCCATCAACATATAAATGGATAAACAAAACGTGGTCTATCCATACAATGCAATATCATTCAGATTTATAAAAAGAAACGAAGTTCTGACACATGCTATAACATGGATGAACCTTGAAAACACTATGGTAAGTGAAGGAGGCCAGACGCAAAAGGACAAACAATTCTATGAATCACTTATATGAAATATCTAGAATAGGCAACTTCACAGAGACAGAAAATAGAGGTTAGGAGGGATTGGGTGAGAGGGGTCTGGGGAGTTCATGCTTAATGGTGACGGCTGTGCGACACAGTGAATGCAATTAATCTCACTGCACTGTACACTTAAAGGGGTCAAAGGGCAAATTTTGTTGTTTATATTTTACCAACAACAGAAAATGTAATAAAAGGCCCACAGCTATTACTACACCCACATTTTTACCATCTTTACTATCATAGCAATGTTTTGGTGTTCCTTTCTCAGGAAAGCTTTGTGACTCGATTCATAGCACAAGCTCCTCTTGAGTATTGTGACTACTCACTTATGTGCAAGCTAAGAGCCCTTACACAATTCTTATGCCTTAGGGGTATGTCACTGCAGTTACATGGATAATTACATTCTTCCCTCTGCCCTTGAAAGTACTGATGCTAGGATCTCCTTGAGTCAAGCAGCGTTCTTCTTTGCAAGCTACCAACACCAATTCTGTTTTACCTCGACAAAGAAGGGGTTTGTTAAGAGGAAATCAGGCAGTTCGCACACCCTCTAAAAGGTCTAAAGAACCAGGCTTAGCAGTCACCCAGCCAGGAAGCACAGAGTTTATCTCGTAAGGATGCCAGGGCCACAGCCGCAAGACAGAGAGCTAACACTCCTGACAAAGCCCCTGCCACAGCATCCCTCACCAGAGTAGGTTCTGCACAGCACAACCTTGCTGGGACCACTAGCTGCCAGTTCAAAGTTTGCAGTGGCAAGGTTATGGCGGCCGGAATATAGATCATGTGCCCATGTCCATGCCCCAGAAGCAAGGGAGGCTAGGGAGGGAGCACCTGGCAGTGCCTGCTTCTGGGGTGCTGAGGGGTGGGGTGGACTCTGCCTTACAAGGTCAGAGATTCTGTGGACACAAAAGGGGGCTCAGATGCTCAAAGATCAAAAAGAATGACTCACGTTCACTGCACCACGTACACTTTAGGCAAACCAAATCGCAAATTAGCAATTCAAGCTAAATATGCCTGACAAGGGTTCTCAGCAGAGGAAGCGGTACACCTAAATTACCAAGCAAGCAAGCAAGAGCTCAGTCCTTTGGAGAAGCATCAAGGAGCTGGGTATTATTAAAGTGTGGGAAGGAGGACAGTGGGGAAGAGCTGCATGATTTCACAAATGGACTGCAAAACTCAGTCTGGCTTTCAATCCTGAAAACGGCGGAGAGCCTGAAGGCTTCCAAGGAGAGAATTGCCCCAGAGACTCCACGCTCCTTCAGCAGGACCACCTTCCTCCCTGCCCAAAGTGTCCTGTCCCTAG
This sequence comes from Neomonachus schauinslandi, assembly GCF_002201575.2. Classification (NCBI taxonomy): domain Eukaryota; kingdom Metazoa; phylum Chordata; class Mammalia; order Carnivora; family Phocidae; genus Neomonachus; species Neomonachus schauinslandi. The sequence goes on from NC_058403.1 coordinate 154,109,759, forward strand.
CCCCTCACTCCAGGATCCATGACAATGGTCACTCCTCAAAAATACCTCCTCTCTGACTCCTGAGGAGGCTGAGTTCTTCCATACACTCCAGCCATTTTCTCTCTCTCTGTGTGACGAGTTGGTGCTCTGTGTCCACACTAGATGAAGCTCCAAGAGGCCAGGGACGAAGCCTGCTTCTGCTCAGGACCCAGAACAAGGTACAGTCAGTCCCCAAGTATCTGTTAGGTGAACGTGCCTGGGGGAGGGGAGGGGCACCACACTCAAACCGGGGGTAGAGGCCAGTGCACTTCCCTTCTCCAACACCACATAACACTCTGGCCACATTCAGCAAGGAGGAAGCAACGTAAGGGAGTAGAATTATCAAGTAGAGAAAGATGCTTTGTCTCTCTTTGCTCCTTTTCCTAATTTCTAAAATAAACCTGAGTGATGGGGATAGGGGGTGGGGGGAGGCTGATGCAGTTAGGACCAGCAGAGGCCCAGTTTCCAAATTTGCTCCTCTCCACGGCAGATTCTTCTTCTGTTTTCAGTATCAAAATGCTAGCAATTTATGAGGAATCTAATGGAGACTGGTCACTTCAAACCTCAGGTTTTCTGGGAAGCAATCCCACCAAATCCAAGGATCTGCTGCCACAATAACGTGCCAGCATCATCTCTCTGCTCTGGATCTGTTTGTTTGTTTTGCAACAGAGCGATCACGTCCATTTTCAAATGACAACATTCAATGTACTCCAGCATAATCACATAATATACTTAGAAAGTATTAAGTAAAAAAGTCACTGAAATCAGCACATTGAGGGAACGAAAACAAATCAAATGATGAAAATGAGGAAGCTTAAAAAAGGCTGCCAACTTATGTCTTTAGTCAGGGGTATGACTAGCATATGGACTGCAGAATTATGTTTCTCATTTTAGACTCACTTTCAGAATTAGCAACATACTAACTGTCCTGTCACCACATCTTTAAATATATCCATATTTTATTAATCTCTCTAATTAGCCATCGTCTTGAGAATCTCCTCACTGGACTTAGAGATGTAGTATTCATGATCATTTCATAATGCCGGAAACAGTGCGTCTGTGTAGTACTGCAGCCCACTGTCAGCGTACACATCGACACAGCGATACTAAATGATTAGTTAACACCTCAGAGAAAAAAACTGTTTAAAAAGCACCACAGTTGGGAAAAAATTTCAACAGACTGAGATCACTGAAAAAATATATTCCGAGAGCATAGTGTACAATACAATCTATGTAAACTTTAAAAAGAGGCAACAGAAGTCAGGAAAATGGTTACTTTTGGTTGACACTGACTGGAAGGGCAAGAAGGGGCTTCTGGGACAATGTGCAATGTCTTATGGATATGTTCACTTCTTGAAACTTCATTGAGCTTGACACCCATAACCAGTATCTCTGTGTAGGTGACACTTTAATAACAAGTTCCCTAAAATATTTTTAACAGTCACTTAAAATATCTTATAAATATTACAAAATATAGCACCTATGTCCTTATTTCAGCCCTACTTTAAGAAGTAATAGTAGAGGTCCCTTCAAATTCTCTTCGGGTCTAAAATAATTTCAAACTTGACTGACTTCAGCTGGTACGTACTGGCATAACAACAGGTATCACACACAAACACACTATGCTGCTCTTTGCTGACGTGGGGACAAAGTTACAAAGGACTTAAATCACAGATTTATGTATAACGAGTTTCTGGGAAAAGTTTTCACATTTTGGTCAATGGTTATGTATTTATAAAAACTGAATTTCAAAATGCCTCTTATCCAATGAAAATATTACAACATGTCCAGCATGCCCCTTATAGATATTAGAGGTTTACTATTATGTTGACAAGAATGAATTTTGTAGTGAACTAGGTATAAATTAGAATAAGTATAATGATAATCCAAGTAATAAAAAATACGGTATAAGCTAAACAGAAGATGAAGTATTCTTCTTTAGTTCATAAATAAGTATCATATATTAAAACTGCCTGAAAATACCAAAATAAACTCATCTTTTTCTAGACATAAAAATACTATTACAGAATTCTGGGTTTTTATAAGTTAATGGAGTTACCTAACTCCAAATCTCTCAATATATCCTCAAACACAACAAAACAGATCAACAAGGAGAACAAATGAAGGTATCCATTATTCATGACTACAACATAACTAGGAGATAGGGAATGCCATCAGCTTCAAGTTACATGAAAATAGGGAAATCAACACCCAATCCAGTAACACCAGCTCTAGAACTTGTATCTATGTGGGGAGTCAAGTCAGAAACTTCGGAAAAAAAAAAAAAAGTAGAGAGGGAAACAGAGTTCTAGCAGTGTTGGACAACAAATAAAATCATCCACAGGAAAAGAAATTTCCATGGTGAGTAACGAATGAAAAGAAGTCTGGGATAGGTGGATCAGAAGTTTCCTGGAAAATCAAAAGGACAGAATTTGAAAATGAACAGAACCAGAGACTGTAATCTTAGGAAGGCAACATTTCTGGGGGGAAGAATTACACAGAAGGATCAAGTATCTCACGGAGGCTGGTGATTATGGAAAAGAAGAAAGTAAAACGTAGAAATTATGGTCCTGCACAAACCAGAGCAATACTCACACTTCTCACCACAAAGAAGGTAATCGTTAAAGAAATGGCATTTTTTTGCAAATCAAAACCACAATGAGATGTTAGCTCACACCAGTTCGAATGACTACTATTAAAGAGACAAGAAATGACAAGTGTTGGCGAGGATGCGGAGAAAAGTGAACCCTCGTGCACTGTTGGTGGGAATGTTAATTGGTGAAGCCACTGTGGAAAACAGGATGGAGGTTCCTCAAAAAATTAAAAATAGAACTACCATATGATTCAGCAATTCTACTTCTGTTCTTTCATTTGAAGAAAAGGAAAACACTAATTTGGAAAGACATATGCACCCAGCATTACTTACAACAGCTGAGATATGGAACCAACTTCAGTGTCCCTGTGAAATGGGTGAGGACATCAAAAGGTACAAACCTTCAATTATAAAATAAATAAGTCACTGGGATGTAACATATAGCACCGTGATTATAGTTAATACTGTACTGAATATTTGAAAGCTGCTAAGAGAGTAAATCCTCAAAGTTCTCATCATGAGAAAAAAAATTTTGTAACTATATGGTATTGGATATTAACTGGACTAATTGTGGTGATCATTTCATAATATACACAACATCAAATCATTATGCTATACAGCTGAAACTAATATAATGTTATATGTCAATTGTACCTCAGTAAAAAAAAAAAAAAAAAAAAATGCTTAGCCAAAGAAAAAGGGAAAAAAAGATACAGCATTTTTGCCATACCAGAAGAAGGGAGCACTATGAACTAAGGAGCTAAGAAAATCACTGAGTAAATCTTACCCTTGCCAACTTGAAATACTAAAGCTAGTCCAGGAAAATCATTCATTTCAAAATGAACAGAAAAATAGCAATAACATCTGTAAAGAGTTACTAGGAGAATAAAACAGACATCAAGAATCAAGGGGTTTCAGTTTTGTGGTTTGCTCACCAACAAAATAAAAAAAAAATGATCAAAAAACCAATAAAACAAAACAGAAACCAGATGAAAGTTATAACTCAAGATTTAAACCTAGAATTAAGTTATGAAAGTTCTAACTCAAGATTCAAACCTGAATTAAATTTAAGTAAGCATTTGCAAATGTGAAAGAAAACCTCCAAGTAAGAAATTTAAAACTCAGAACAGAAATATCAAACAAACCAACAAACAGGAAGATGTGAAATGAGAGTGACAACCCAGCAAAGAATTGAAGAAAAAGACAAAATTATATTAGAAATGAAGATTAAACCACAAAACAGCCAAGGGAGAATAGATGGAAATGAAAATAAGGGACATGAAAGAAAGGACTGAAAAGCCAAGATGACAAAAATAAAAAAGAGATGTCAAAGTGAAATAAAATGATTGATACAGAAGACAGAAAAAGAAGATCCAACATACATACAACTGAAGACCTTGAAGAAAAAACAAGAGAACACAATTAATATTTAAAACTATAATTCAAGAAAATGTTCCAGAAATAAAAGAAGACCTAAAACTACATTTGAAAGGGCCTACTGTGTATCTGTGGTCTGATCCAGTCAACTCTGAGACATATACCTACCTATAAAACTATTAGATTTTAAAGATAAATTTAAAAAGTAACAATAACCCCTGGGCCTCAAAGCAAAATGACTGAGTCACTCATAAAAAGAGAAAAGTCAGACTGACATCAAAGTTTGACAGCAGTAAACCAAGACAACATTGCAGTAGCATTTTCAAGAAATTTTAAGAAAACTGAACCAAAATATTTTTTATACAGCTAAGTTGTCCTTCAAATATTAATGCTATAGAAGAATAGTCTTAAACATTCAAGAACTTAATTCTTCTTGAGAAATCTTTTGCTGCTCAAAGTAGGGTTTATTCGCACAGTAATGGCATCATCTGGGAGTATGTAAGTGATGAGAATCTAGGTGCTACCCAAGAAGTCCAAATGATTCATATGCCCATTATTGTTGGAGAAAGAGTGTACTAGAGAACAAGTTTCATGAAAAAAAAAAAAAAAAAAAAGGCTAGTAACCAGAGAAACTCTGGCAGAGTGACAGATGGCAAGCACCAGAGAGATTTAACTGCCTCCTAGGACTAAAACAGATACATGCAAATCCTGAATATTTTGACAACGTAGAAATAATACAACTGAAATAATGAGAGAAGAAAGGAGAAAGGAAAATACATCAGTGAACTGTCAAACAGATAACACATAATCAAAGGATGTTTTTTAAAACTGACAAACCAGGGGGCGCCTGGGTGGCTCAGATGTTAAGTGTCTGCCTTTGGCTCAGGTCATGATCCCAGGGTCCTGGAACCGAGCCCCACATTGGGCTCCTGGCTCAGTGGGGAGTCTGCTTCTCCCTCTCCCTCTGCCTCTCCCCCTGCTCATGCTCTCTCTCTCGCTCTATCTCTGTGTCTCAAATGAATAAATAAAATCTTTAAAAAATGCTTTAAAAATTTTTTTTAAAAACCCTGAAAAACCAAATAGTAGACATCTAAGTAAAGGGAAAGAGAATTAAGGACATTACAGGAGCTATTATATAAGTACAAAACAAACCTTCCTAAACACCACCCCAAAAAAGAGAGTATACACCATATAGAGAAAAAACACAGTAAATATAACGTAATACCATAGAATATATAACATAAAATAATAAAGTTGAGACCAAACACAATGGCATCTCAATTAATGCAAATGGGCTTAACACATCAATTAAAAATAAAATACTTCAAACTGTCTTCCAGAAGAAAACTAAATCTTATGCTATAGACAAGAGACACACCTCAATGAAAGTGATTCAGGAAAGCTAAAAATAAGGGTATACTAGAGAAAAACAGAAAAATAGAATGGAGGGGATATATTTCTAATATCAGACAGTAAAATTTAGGTCAAAAGACATTAAAAATGACAAAGAAATATTTTTATAATGTTAAAGGTCACAATTCAAAATGAAAATATAGCAGTTACAAATCTCTATGCACCAAGTAACATAGCAATTATATTCATAAACCAGAAACTAAATAGATGCTTTGTAATAGGAGCATAGTATTTAATAGAAGACTTAAACACCACTCATAAATCAAGATGAGTGGACAAAAAGTAATAATTTAGAAGACCTAAACAATATGTTTACTACGGTGGAGCTTCCAGAGAAACATTACATGATAACTAATTACATTGATAACATTACATGAGTATAATAAAGGGTCTATTTTTTTCTCAAGCACACGTAGAACATTTAAAAGCCTGATCCTATGTCTTCAGATCACAGAAAAAAATCTCAAACTTAAATGGCATGTATGTATCTAAAAAGGAAAATCTGAATATTCTCCTAAGTAAAAACTGCATGTGCAATACTATTAATAAACTCCAGGAAAGAAGAGTCTAAGGTCACACGTACAGGTACTCTCACTTTTTACTACATTCACATGCTGTTTATGTAATATTCAACTATTCTGAACACAGCAAGATGATAGATTCTCAAGAATCAACATATATATTAAGGGTGCCTGGGTGGCTCAGTTGGTTAAACGACTGCCTTCGGCTCAGGTCATGATCCTGGAGTCCTGGGATCGAGTCCCGCATCCGGCTCCCTGCTTGGCAGGGAGTCTGCTTCTCCCTCTGACCCTCCTCCCTCTCATGCTCTCTGTCTCTCATTCTCTCTCTCTCAAATAAATAAATAAAATCTTTAAAAAACAAAACAAAACATATATTTTAAAAGCAAACTCCATTTTACTTTGGAGAAATATTTTTAACCTTCTTTAAAATTACAAATCCTGGCTTACTCCTTACGCCTAGAATTCACCATGATCTACTTCATTTTAAACTTAGATTTGTAGATTATTCTAGTTTTCCCAAATTGTTTTTACAATAATGAAGGTAAAATAAGGGCCTCTCATGACTCAGATAAAAATATCTTCTTTCGGGGTGCCTGGGTGACTCAGTCGGTTAAGTGTCTGCCTTCGGCTCAGGTCATAATCCCAGAGTCCTGGGATTGAGCCCCACGTTGGGCTCCCTGCTCAGTGGGGAGCATGCTTCTCCCTCTCCCTCTGCCTGCCACTCTGCCTACTTGTGCTTTCTCTCTCTGTCAAATAAATAAATAAAATCTTTAAAAAAAAAATCTTCTTTCTGGGGCACCTGGGTGGCTCAGTCCATTAAGCGTCCGACTCTTGATTTTGGCTCCGGTCCTGATCTCAGGATTGTGGGATCCAGCCCTACACAGGGCTCTGCTCAGTGCAGTCTGCTTGTCCGTCTCCCTCCTTCTCTGCCCCTCCCCCCACCCACAGGCACGAGTTCTCTCCCTCAAATTAATTAATTAATTAAATCTTTAAAAATTATCTTCTTTCTGATGTCTATGGCAGAGTTTTTTCTTGCATTAATATTTTAATGTATGAAATGAAGTTACCATATTATATTTCTGCTTTGTAATTGCTTTAAAAATACTAATAGCAGGTCTTGAAATAAAAATACTCTACTACGTGTGATCTCACACTTCTGTGGTTTAGGTGGTAATTAAAACCATAATCAAAGAGCTGACAGTATTGTCATAAATCCAGTGATGTTTTGCCCACTAAATGGAGATCCTCATCACTGAGAGTCACCGTGGATATGGATACCAAGACTCCTCAACTAGTACCCTATCAATTATCTGGCAGCCCCATGTGTGACATCAACTGTTATCTTGCCAACAAGGAGAAGAGCAGAATCACAGGCAGCCTGGATTAAAGTCTCAATAATTCCCACAGCAATATTAATAATGCAAAGAGGAGACTAAAGGTCTGATAGTCAAAGGGACGAGGATTTCCTCTCTCTAAATAAAGAGGCAATAGTAACTGATGCTTTCATGGTTGCAAATGCCTTGCCTTTGCTTAAACTTCCCATACAAAGTGGCTCAAAATTCTTCTTAAGAATTTAGAAAAAAACAAATGAAACCATCAGCTATTATCTTTGACTTGCTATCCTCATTCAATTTAGAACTGATTTTATACTAAATATGAAAATACAGGCAGGTGTGCAAACGGTGGGAGAGGTAGATATAGACTGGGAAATAATCTGACTAGGTTCTTAGAAATCCCAATATTTATAATGGGGCCATACAACAGTTCATCCAGTATAGTAGTGATTCCTTAATTAATGAAATTCACAGATGTATCACTATTTGCAGGGATACACAAAATTCTTCAAGTTATTTTGTTTTTAAATTGTATTTTATATCATACAATAAAGTTGACATTTTTGTGTGTAGTTTCATGGATTTTAACAAATATATAGATTTGCATGACCACCACCATACTGAGAGTACTAAACAGTTCCATCACCCTCCAAAATCCCTCATGCTATGTCTTTATAGTTATTCAAAACAAAATTAATTTTAATTCACTTTAATGCTTTTTCCCATGAGAGAGTAAAACAAACAGAACAACCAACACAATCCCTCCAAAGCATCCAAGGATCACCGACCCAAGGATTCAAAGACACAGTGATAGGGTAAGGTTTATGTGTGCTCAGTTCCTTTTTCGGTCCTAGCAAGAATTCACATAAAATGCGTGCCCTGCTCCAAAGACCTTATTCTCTGATAGGGATTTAGTTGTTCTGTTCCACACCAGACAGATGTTCCCTTTTCTCTCTGCCTTTGTGGCCTCTATGCCAAGCCCAGGAGCGGCTCAGTAAAGCTCTGGTACTCCTAGCACAGCCCCAGACCTCAAGGAAGCAGTCAGAGAAAACTCCAACAAGAACGAAGCCTAAAGTAGGGGTTGTCGGCAGAAAAGAGGCGGTGATACATTTCAGAGGATGACAATGAGAAGCGGCAAGAAGAAAGCCAAGGGATATGTTGGGCTAGGGAGAAAGAGAAATGCAATACTAGATGAGAGTGAGAAACGAGCTGAAAACTACAAGTCCATCCAGCCTCAACTACCCCATCCCAAATTTTCTCTCATGAGGATAAATTATGTTGAGTAGAATTTCAGGGTCAAAGAGTATATCTATTTCACATTTATTTAAATTTTATGAAGCTTATTTTTTTAAAAAGCAACTTCAAAAACTCCCTAATCCAGGGCATTTTTGTTGAACGACACTGCTACAATGGATTCTCTTCCCAGAGCTGCATGAGCTTTGGCCTTAGAAGCAGTTTTAAAGAAATTCACTCTTATTAAAAAATTATGACAAATACACAAATAGATTGCTCCTTTGCTTTGGCCCCAACCCAATCTTGGTACTATCCTTGATGACAAGCAGGACAAAATATTTGTTAATTAATAAGCAGCTTTTGTTTTTCCTAACCTGTAGGTGAAACAGATCTAAACCTAAAATTACAAGCACACCAGTCATTCATTATCTTTCAACCCATCATCTATTCAGAATGCAAGACTTCTATTATCCTGAAAGGTCAAAACTGCCTTGTAAAATACCACTCAAGTCATAAATTCTAAAGCTCAACAGCATGGAGAAGTCATCTCACATAGGACACAAAAAAATTTTACATAAATTTTTTAAAAAATTTCCAACAGCATTATCTGTAGTAAACAACTAGATGTAAAATGAATTCACTAAATTCTGCTCATAAATCATTATTCTCACATATATTTGTTTATCTGCACATTAAGTATCGCAGAAAGCAGATGTAAGGATCCTAGCACATTGGCTGCCCCCATGAAAGGGAATTTGTTGACTGGGAGACAGAAGTAGAGGGGTCTTATCACTGTGTTTTTGAACCTTCCAAGTTCGTACCATGTAAATGCACTACTATTCAAAGAATAAATTAAAACATATACATAAAGAAGATCATTATTTCTGTAAGGAAATACCTTTGTAATTTCCATACTGTCAGCTAACAACAAAAATTCAACTGTATCAAACTATACCATCAGATACCAAGACTTGTGCCAGAATGCACATCATCTCTCACGAAGCATACTTAGAGTGCAGCTGACATTGCTTTCCATACCTAGACATTTGCAGTGAAGGAAGCAGCCTGCTGATTTACATTTTAGCATGAGCTCCTTATCTTTCTGCAAACTACTACAAACAGTTTGCAGACCAGCAAGCACAGCGTGTGAGCCATACTTAGAGTAGCACCATAAACTGTATGAGTACCACCGAAGCAAGGTTTACTGAGATACTGACCAAGACAACAGGGGAAAAAAATCCCCCAAATTCAAATTCCATTCATCTCAGCTAACATGTGACTTAATAACTGTATCAGTTGATCAGGGTTTAAGATAAGACCCTTTCAAGACTTTAGATGAGGGGCGCCTGGGTGGCTCAGTCGTTAAGCGTCTGCCTTCGGCTCAGGTCATGATCCCAGGGTCCTGGGATCGAGCCCCACATCCGGCTCCCTGCTCCGCGGGAAGCCTGCTTCTCCCTCTCCCACTCCCCCTGCTTGTGTTCCCTGTCTCACCGTGTCTCTCTCTGTCAAATAAATAAATAAAATCTTTAAAAAAAAAAAAAAAGACTTTAGATGATAAACCTCTTTCTTCCAAAGGAATGAATAAACAGGACTTAGCACCCTAGTTTTGAAAGGTCACTGAACCTTATTTTAAAGCATAAAAACTACAAAGTAAATACTCAAGTATTTGTTACCCAATTGATAAATCAACTTTCAGTTAGATCACAGTTACATACTATTTAGTCTTTTATATTTTAAAAAAAACATTCTTTAGGTTAAACCCTTAAATAGCTTCTTCAGTTAGGACTATTGAAACATTCCTCAGAAAAGTCAAACTCATGAATAAATGTAATGTTCCAAATTGTTTAAAATGTTTCTTTTAGTTTGAAATTATTTACTTAAAAATTACCAAATACAAACTTACGGTTTTTAGTGACTCCACTAATGGACATCAACCTCACTCCCTCCCTCATTAGAACACTGGAATTCTCGATCACTCTCAGTGTGCTACTGCCGGCTGCCCATGCCCTGATGATTCTAGAGGCACATGAGGAATATCTTACGCCTTTGAAAGGCTTAACAGCAATAGCATATTACTTTCCATATAATTATCAGCATTTATGTACATGGCCCACATTCTGAAAGCAACAAAATATGAAACAGTGGATCATTTTTGTTCTTAAGCATGACCAGTGAAGTCTCAACTGCCTGAACTATGGCTCACCTCATTCATTTCCCTCATCAGCAAAACAGTACTCTGGATGAGCAGCTCCTTTAATGTTGACAGGAGTTATGAGAGATTGAAGAACGGAAAACCAAAGAAGCCTATGCCTCTTAACATGTTCCTTTTGGCAGGATCTCTAAAAATTCTATTATAAAATCGTATTTAGAGCTTGAAAAAAGCCACTTACTATACAAAATCAAATTTTAGATTAACTGGTATTAGGTAATTTCATTCTCAGTTAGTTTGGGGGAAAAAAATCACTGGGATGCCTGGGTAGCTCAGTTGGTTAAGCGTCTGCCTTTGGCTCAGGTCATGATCTCAGGGCCCTGGAATCAGGCCCCACATCAGGCTCCCTGCTCAGCAGGGAGTCTGCTTCTCCCTCTCCCTCTGCCCCTCCCTCCTCCTCGCGCGCTCTCTCTCTCTCTCTCATTTGCTCTGTCTCTCTGTCAAATAATTAAATGAATAAAATCTTAAAAAAAAAACAAAACACTTCTTTCACCTTGCAAACATACCCTGAGCCACAGGCAAAAGATTTTCCAAATATGTTTTTCAATAAAGTTGTATACATTTTAAAATATATTTTTAAATTTACACAGACTAAAAATCACTCATAAAGCTCTTTGAATTTTTACAAATGCACTGAGGTATGAAACCATCATCATAACCAGGATACAGAACAGGTCCATCATTGCAAAAATGTCCTTGTGCTGTACCCTTGTAGTCAAACACACACCTTATTCCCAATCCCTGCAACCACCCTGCAGTAAATTTAAAGGTCCAAAATTTAGAATGGATGCACAGGACAAATCTCACAGCAAAGAGAAGACAATGCAACGAGCCCTCCCCATAGTCTTGCTCATATGTCCTTCCTAATCCTTCAATAGAAGAATACTGTTGACCTCCCAGAGAGCTGCTCTTTTCCCTTGGGGTTGCAGTTCTACAACTGATGACTATAAAAGAATATGAACCAACGGTATTCTTTCCGCTCCAATCCCACCACCTTTTTGCTGTGAAATACTCCCTGAACCTAAGTTCTTTTTGCGCCAGTGACCACATTACAGACTTAGTCATTCGCACAGATGGTGCCAATTAGTTTCTCCATGATGCGCTACAAATGAACCTGAAATGGAATCCCTACAACCTTCCTTGCACTTGTAGAAATGGTTACAGCTGGGGCCCACTGACAGCAGCACGGGGATAACCACATCTCTACATTCTGCAGCTCATCTTCCACCTTATGCCCCGGCCACCAGAGGAGAAATGTGATCTCCAGGCTCCAGTTAGGCATATCGTATCACACACACACACACACAAACACACACTCATACATACATATATGCACACATGTATGTGTGTAAAACATGGCATTTCTATTCCTTCAGTTGGAACATAGGGTTTTTGACTAAAGTATGCCAGAAGTTTTCTTACAACATTCAAAATCTTTCTCTTTCATAGTTCTTAAAACTCTTTGGAAATAGTCGATTTTTAGTAACATAACATAATGGGACTGGGAACACGTTTTATTAATTAGGAAGAAATGACAGTGGTAATATTAATATATTTATAAGCACCTCAGAGTCTATAAAACACTCTCATATGGCTTCTAATTTAATCCAGGGTTTGCAACATGGCACCTTGGGGGACTATAAAAGAAACTAAAGCCTTCTGAAGCATTTAAGCTAGAGACTAAAGGTGAGGCAGAGGGAAAACAGAAGTGACAACAAAACAAAAAAACAGTTATAACAAATATAACTAGAAAATTATAAGCTGGTCAAATTGATACCATTTCACCCAATCTAATTAATATATCAATGTCTATGATGCTGAGAAAGTGATAATTCAAGCCTGACCCAATTTTTTGAAACAAAATTCCAATGCAAAAAGCAGTTAAGTGTTTCTTAAAGTGGGATCTGACCTAGAATACTAACACAACATTTTGGGCTTGGGGTATTGCTAATGTAGGAAAAGTTTCCTAAAGGAAATGGGTTATTAAACAGGGTCTAGATATTGATAAACATGAATTTAAAGGGACTAATTTGAGGGAAAAAATAAGAAGAGAGACATAAAAAAATGAGTATTGAAATGCTCTGCCTGCAGGTTCAAGCCTTCTTAGAGAGCAAGAGTGTGATTTATCTTCTCTGCATTCCCAGCGTCGCCTAGAAACTCGGAAACAAGTTATGTGAATGCAAGAAGGATAACCTAAAGAACAGTTATCCTGGCAATTTTGTATTTCTGCAAGGAAATAAACTAAGGACACAGGCATACAGAACTGGAACCTGGCCCACAGGATGGCAGAAACCGAAGAGGCAAGGTGGACTGAACAATGGGGAAGAAGGCTGGGCCGACCACAGTGGTCTGGGCTGATGTGGAAAGAGTAAGAAGCCACTGAGGTAGAGGAGAGCAGGGTGTGGGACAGTGTGGAGCACAGCCGTGCTGTCTACAAGCACGGGGCCAGGCTTCACAGAAACAAACCCACTGCATCCCCCACAAAGTCCCACATGGAGCTTCTCCCTAGAGAAACGAAAGGACCGGAAGCTCAACTCATAATGGGGAGATGTGGTAGATTCCGTGTACAACCTATTTGCTTTTACATGTCACTGGAATGGCCTAGTAGAGTTATATTAGTGAGGGGAAATCATTACTGCAGTTTTCCCCTGAGCATGTCTGAAGAGACCATTTGGAATGAAATGGGATGGAATGTAAACTTTCACCATGAGCTCTGGGCCCTCCATCAGTTTCCCCATACTTTATCCCTCATACCTCAATTCATGCTCTTCGTTCTCCCTAAGAAACCCATATAGTCTCAGATTTCACCATTCCCAGGCTCACACCTGCCTCTGGAGCAGCCCCAACATTTCTTTCTTCCTTAGAGGAAGAAAGGCCACACAAGGCCTCCCCAATGTGTTCCCCTTGGACTGAGGACTTCTCAACACTCCACCCAATACTATAAACACTGGTAGTTTTATGTTCTTAAAGTCTCCTTCCATTTTCTGAAGCAAAACTTGCTTCTCGCCCTGGGGGGAAAATTGAAACCAAAATGCTTTGTGCGTGATAAACACAATTCCGCAAAAGAATAAAATAGAAAAATGGAGAAAGGAGCCAAGTTTGACTTTCAACTGGTTTATGTATCTGAAAGAGATCACTGTCCTACAAGGAGGAGGTTAGCAGGTAAATCCTACAGGAGGCCAATGCACTTGGCAGGTCTGTATGTGAGAGTGGGGAGCACAGGCTGGGGTGTAACAGGACATATTAGACAGAGCAGGTAGTTGGCAGAAGGCCTTGAGAGCAACCACTGAGAGGAGACAAGAGTTAACAGTTCTCCGAGACTTATTAAATAACCCAAGTCATTCTATTTGTCTTCGGAATTGGAGTGTCCACATTTGAATATGGATATATATGACGTTTTGCGATTTCACTTAAAGAAAATAATGTAGCTAGATATTGAAATTGTGACTTAAGAGTATAGAGAAACTATTGAGTTTTCTAATTCTTAATCCTTGTACAAATTCTTTTCTGAAAACAACTCCATTTTGAATACAATCTGATCTCTTTCAGAAGGGTGAGGCTTGCCTTTACTAAACTTCTAGGACAAGACTCAAGTTAGGTTAGCAACTGTAATATCTTAAGAGAATACAAAATAATTTGCAAGATTAATGTCAATCAAGTCATATTTAAATAGTTTATGTACTAACCATCAATTTGGAGGACACCGGGTTCTTAAACAAAACAAATATTTCCCACTAATTGACAAACTTATAAGCCAGGCCCCTAATTCCACACTCCCCAAGGACAGAAGAAGCTCATTTATAAAGATGCCATACCTGAGACCAGTTAATCAACAAAGTAGCTGAAATGAGGAATCACAAAAATGCGTATCTTTCATGTTTTATTTTAGCAAACGTTTAAATGTCCATTTATTTGCAAAGATTTTAATGTAGGGCCAGGACTTTTTCTTTGAGTAGAATCCAGTGATGGAGTTTCTCAGTCTTCCATACATAAATAACACCCATGAGACAATGTTGAAGATCCTCAGGATAGTTTTCTTTAAAGAAGAATGAAAACTTAAAGACACGTGTGGAGCAAAGTGAAAACAGAACCGGAAGCTGTCCATATTTTTATGATTTGTCCCTAATCTTTTATAATTGCCTCATCTTTATCCAATCTGATAGTAATTTGTCTTTATGGAGTCTTTCCAAAGGTTTTCATAGAAATGACGGCTCTCTCTGTTCTAGCACACATATTTCATCAGTTTTCATTCCATTTAATTAAATTATGCCAATTACAGTAACAAGAATACCATATATAGATTCGGAAACAAAATGCCTCTTGGTGAGCACTTATCTCAGTGAGTGGACATCTTCACCCTGGCCCCCACCCAGTAGGCTGGGAGTGCCTGTGCCAGTCCAGGTACTGTTGGGAGGGGAGGGGAGAGCTGGGTCACCTGGGGAGGCCAGAAAGCAGGCCTTCTATTGCACTGTGATCCATCTCCTGGAGGATTCTGTCTGTAAGCACTGCTAAAGCCAGGGCTATATCTCCATAATACCTGGCATATTTTAAGCACACAATAGATATGTATTCAATGAAAGAATTTGCATTGACTATCTTTAATTATTCCCACACCATTAAAAGAACACAAAGCAATGTTTCATTTGGATAAAAAATGAAGAGGGTGACAGCCTACAGAAACACCAGAAAATTACCATGATTATCACAGAAATAAAGGAAATAAAAGGAGGAAGGAAAAAACCCAGTTCAGTAATTCCATTCAAAAGTACCCTAATCCAAAAATCAAAAACCTTCCTAGGAGCCCAACACATCCTCTGATGCTGGGAAATGGTACCAGATGAATAGTTGGTTGTGGGTTTCTTCCTAATCAAGCTTTTTAATTGAACTCTCAGAGTTTAATCAGAACTTTCAATTAGGTAAAGAGATTTCTATGAGAAGAGATTCTTTTCCTGAAACAACAATAACAAATACTGAATACTTAATCTTGCCAGGCACTGTAGTAAGCATGCCATGTGTATTTATTCATTTAATCCTCATAATAATTGTAGGTACTAAACTCAAAGACAGAGAGCTCATCAATGGTGGAGCCAGGATTTGAACCCAGAGCCGTTTCTTAACTACTGTGTCATACTGCCTAGTTGAGCTCACCTTTTCTTATAAATAATTTTAATATTTTACCTTAGGGTTTTGTTGATATACCTCCCCAAAATACATCAAAGTCTTTAATTATAAAGTTGAAATTCTTGAATAATTCCCACTAACTGTATATTCAACTGGGAAAACAATAAGCATGCGTGACTACATTTATTCATTAACAAACATTTCACAAGCAATTGCTTAATCACTTGAAAACAAAGAGTAGGGGGTAGGGGAAAGATGGCGGAGGAGTAGGGGACCCTATTTCAACTGGTCCCCGGAATTGAGCTGGATATCCACCAGACCACTCTGAGCACCCACAAAACCAGCCTGAGATGTAAGAAGATCGGATCTCGACAAACAGAATATAGCAGGCAATTGGTTTTGAGGTACAAAGCGGGAGCTATGATTCCGCGGGCAGATATTGGAGGATAAACGGCAGCGGGAGGGTGCCTGGCCCTGGGGATCCTACACCGCCGGTGAGCGACAGCCTTGCGCGCTGCAGACAGGCACAGACTCGCAGACCGGTAGTGGCGGGGAAAGGACTTTAGGGCAGCGCCTGGGGTGGAAACCCACAGCAGCGGGGTTGCACGCGCGGGAACTGGGAGCGGCTGGCGGTTTTAGAAGCACAAAGGGCAGAGACATGCCCGACCTGGAGGCAGGACTGGGGGCACTGCAGAGGGGTGCACAACCCAGGCCGCTGCAGTTTATAGCAGCACGGACAGAAACGGAGACGGTGTGGCCTGGAGAGCTCACTGAAGAACAGACTGAGGTCTCTCTGCTCTAAGGCAGAGGGTTGGAAACGGTCTCTTCTGCTCTAACTCGCGGAAGAGACGCAAGACGCGGAAAGCCACCAGGGAAAGCCGCCAGAGAACAAAAGCCCCAAAAACTGGTTCCCACTGAGCCCATCCCCCGCCACAGGGGGGCAGGGCAACACCGCCCAAACAGGGTTGCCTGAGTAACAGCGAAGCAGGCCCTTCCCCCAGAAGACAGGCTGGGAAAACAAGAGGCGAGCAACCCTAAGGTCCCAAGAAAACAGGTGCATCTTGCTTGGGTTCTGGTCAATAATTTGGACTCTATACATTCCCTCAAACACCCATCAACAGAATGACTAGGAGGAGGAGCCCCCAAAATAGAAAAGACTCAGAGATTATGACTTATGCTGCAGATTTACAAATGGATGCAGATATAACCAAGATGTCGGAGATGGAATTCAGGCTAGCAATTGTGAAGACAATGGCTAGAATGGAGAAATCAATCAATGGCAACATAGAGTCTCTAAGGGCAGAAATAAAAGGTGAATTGGCAGAACTTTAAAATGCTATCAATGAGATCCAATCCAATCTAGATAATCTAACAGCTAGGGTAGCTGAGGCAGAAGAGAGAATAAGCGACCTGGAAGACAATATAATAGATAAAAAGGAAAAGAGGAGGCCAGGGAAAAACAACTCAGAATCCATGAAAATAGAATCAGAGAAATAAGTGACACCATGAAGCGTTCCAATGTCAGAATAATTGGAATCCCGGAGGCAGTGGAGAGAGAGAGAGGACTAGATGTATTTGAGCAAATCGTAGCTGAGAACTTCCCTAATCTGGGGAATGAAACAAACATTCGAGTCCTAGAGGCAGAGAGGACCCCTCCTAAGATCAAGGAAAACAGGCCATCACCCCAGCATGTAATAGTAAAACTTGCAAATCTGAGAACCAAGGAAACCATCTTAAGGGCAGTTAGGGGGAAGAGATTCCTTACGTACAGAGGGAGGAACATCAGAATAACGTCAGACCTATCCACAGAGACCTGGCAAGCCAGAAAGGCCTGGCAAGACATATTCAGGGTCCTAAATGAGAAGAACATGCAGCCAAGAATACTTTATCCGGCAAGGCTTTCATTTAGAATGGATGGAGAGACGCAGAGCTTCCATGACCGGCAGAAACTGAAAGAATACATGACCACTAAGCCGGCCCTGCAAGAACTATTAAGGGGCGTTCTATAAAAGGAGAAAGACCCCAAGAGTGATCTACAACAGAAATTTACAGGGACAATCTATAAAAACATCGTCTTCACAGGCAACATGATGACAATTAATTCATACCTTTCAATAATCACTCTCAACCTGAATGGCCTAAACGCTCCCATAAAACGGCACAGGGTTGTAGATTGGATAAAAAGACAGGACCCATCCATATGCTGCCTACAAGAGACTCATTTTGAACCTAAAGATACATCCAGACTGAAAGTGAAGGGATGGAGATCCATCCTCCATGCCAGCGGACCTCAAAAGAAAGCTGGGGTAGCAATTCTTATATCAGACAAATTAGATTTTAAACTAAAGTCTGTAATAAGAGACACAGAAGGATACTATATCATTCTTAAAGGGTCTATCCAACAAGAAGATCTAACAATTGTAAATATCTATGCCCCCAACATGGGAGCAGCTATCTACATAAGCCAACTGTTAACCAAAATAAAGAGTCATATTGATAACAATACATTAATTGTAGAGACCTCAATACTCCACTCTCAGCAATGGACAGATCATCTAAGCAGAAAATCAACAAGGAAACAAGAGCTTTGAATGATACATTGGACCAGATGGACTTCATAGATATTTACAGAACACTCCACCCTAAAACAACAGACTACTCATTCTTCTCGAGCGCACATGGAACTTTCTCCAGAATTGACCATATAGCGGGTCACAAATCAGGTCTCAACCGATACCAAAAGACTGAGATTATTCCCTGCATATTCTCAGACCACAATGCTCTAAAACTGGAACTCAATCACAAGAAAAAATTTGGCAGAAATTCAAACACTTGGAAGCTAAAGACCACCCTGTTCAAGAATGTTTGGGTCAACCAGGAAATCAAAGAAGAACTTAAACAATTCATGGAAATCAATGAGAACGAAAACACATTGGTCCAAAACCCATGGGATACTGCAAAGGCAGTCCTAAGGGGGAAATACATAGCCATCCAAGCCTCACTCAAAAAAAATAGAAAAATCCCAAATTCACCAACTAACTCTACACCTTAAAGAACTAGAGAAAAAGCAACAAACGACGCCTAAGCCATGCATTAGAAGAGAAATAATTAAAATTAGAGCAGAAATCAATGAATTAGAAACCAGAAACGCAGTAGATCAGATCAACGAAACTAGAAGTTGGTTATTGGAAAGAATTAGTAAGATCGATAAACCACTGGCCAGACTTATCCAAAAGAAAAGCCCCAAATTAATAAAATTATGAATGAAAGGGGAGAGATCACGACTAACACCAAGGAAATAGAAACAATTATTAGAAATTATTATCAACAACTATATGCCAATAAACTGAGCAATCTGGATGAAATGGAGGCCTTCCTGGAAACCTATAAGCTGCCAAGACTGAAACAGGAAGGAACTGACAGCTGAATAGGCCAATAACCAGGAACGAGATTGAAGCAGTGATCCAAAACCTACCAAAAAACAAGAGTCCAGGGCCTGATGGATTCCCTGGGGAATTCTACCAAACATTCAAAGAAGAAATAATACCTATTCTACTGAAGCTGTTTCAAAAAATAGAAACAGAAGGAAAACTTCCAAACTCATTCTATGAGGCCAGCATTACCTTAATCCCCAAACCAGGCAAAGACCCCATCAAAAAGGAGAATTTCAGACCGATATCCCTGATGAATATGGATTCCAAAATCCTCAACAAAATCCTAGCTAATAGGATCCAGCAATACATTAAAAGGATCATCCACCACGACCAAGTGGGATTTATTCCCAGGATGCAAGGGTGGTTCAACATTCGCAAATCAATGTGATAGAACACATTAATAAGAGGAGGGAGAAGAACCATATGGTCCTCTCAATTGATGCAGAAAAAGCATTTGACACAATACAACATCCTTTCCTGATTAAAACTCTTCAGAGTATAGGGATAGAGGGAACATTCCTCAAGTTCATAAAACCCATCTATGAAAAACCCACAGTGAATATCATCCTCAATGGGGAAAAGCTGAGAGCTTTTCCCTTAAGATCAGGAACACGTCAAGGATGCCCACTCTTGCCACTATTGTTCAACACAGTACTAGAAGTCCTAGCAACAGCAATCAGACAACAAAAAGAAATAAAAGGTATTCAAATTGGCAAAGAAGTCAAACTCTCTCTTTTCGCAGATGACATGATACTTTACGTGGAAAACCCAAAAGACTCCACCCCCAAATTACTAGAACTCATACAGCAATTCAGTAATGTGGCAGGATACAAAATCAATGCACAGAAATCAGTTGCTTTCTTATACACTAACAACGCAACTGTAGAAAGAGAAATTAGAGAAACAATTCCATTTACAATAGCACCAAAAACCATAAGATACCTTGGAATAAACCTAACCAAAGAGGTAAAGGATCTATACTCTAGGAACTACAAAACACTCATGAAAGAAATTGAAGAAGACACAAAAAGGTGGAAAAATAGTCCACGCTCATGGATCGGAAGAATAAACATTGTTAAAATGTCTATGCTACCCAGAGCAATCTATACCTTCAATGCCATCCCGATCAAAATTCCAGTGACATTTTTCAAAGTGCTGGAACAATCCTAAAATTTGTATGGAATCAGAATAGACCCCGAATCGCCAAGGAAATGTTGAAAAAGAAAAACAAAGCTGGGGGCATCACGTTGCCCGATTTCAAGCTATATTACAAAGCTGTGATCACCAAGACAGCATGGTACTGGCACAAAAACAGACATATAGACCAATGGAATAGAATAGAGAACCCAGGTATGGACCCTCCACTCTATGGTCAAATAATCTTCGACAAAGCAGGAAAAAACACGCAATGGAAAAAAGACAGTCTCTTCAATAAATGGTGCTGGGAAAATTGGACAGCCACATGCAGAAGAATGAAACTCGACCATTCTCTAACACCACTCACAAAGATAAACTCAAAGTGGATGAAAGACCTCAATGTGAGACAGGAATCCATCAAAATCCTAGAGGAGAACATAGGCAATAACCTCTTTGACATAAACCACAGCAACTTTTTCAAGATACATCTCCAAAGGCAAATGAAACAAAAGGGAAAATGAACTTTTGAGACTTCATCAAGAAAAAAATCTTCTGCACAGCAAAGGAAACAGTCAACAAAACAAAGAGGCAACCCACAGAATGGGAGAAGATATTTGCAAATGACACTACAGATAAAGGGCTGGTATCCAAGATCTATAAAGAACTTCTCAAACTCAACACCCAAAAAACAAATAATCAAGTCAAAAAGCGGGCAGAAGATATGAAAAGACACTTCTCCGAAGAAGACATACAAACGGCTAACACACATGAAAATATGTTCATCATCATTAACGTGAATCTCTGTGGCTTACAGAAGAAATGCCTAGGTTGAATATCAGAGTCTTTACAATGTCCCTTCCCTTGTACATTCCCTGTCATCCCATTTCACACTTGGACATGCCAGAGCCCTTCCTGCAAGTTACTGTTAGCATTTACTAAAACTGTAGGACACTGATGCACTTTTTCAACCAGACCGAGCCTCCTGAAAGCACTGGCAAGGACAGGCATGCAGTAAATACTTACCAAGTGAGAAATGTCTACTGAGTCGCTTTTACTCTTTGTTTTGTGTTTTTTTTTTTTTTTTTGAGCTTCAATTGTTTATAAACGTTATTCACTTGTATAATAACACAGGCACATTTTCATGTTAAAAACAGGTCAAGCCAAAGTCTCCTTGATCACCGCCATGGTGCCCAAACCACAGTGAGAACTGACGAATTATCTGCTGAAGATACCACCTTACACCAGTTAGAATGGCAAAAATGGACAGGGAAAGAAACAACAAATGTTGGAGAAGTTGTGGAGAAAGGGGAACCCTCTTACACTGTTGGTGGGAATGCAAGTTGGTACAGCCACTTTGGAAAACAGTGTGGAGGTGCCTCAAAAATTTAAAAATAGAGCTACCCTATGACCCAGCAATTGCACCTCTGGGTATTTACCCCAAAGACACAGATGTAGTGAAAAGAAGGGCCATATGCACCCCAATGTTCATAGCAGCAATGTCCGCAATAGCCAAACTGTGGAAAGAGCCGAGATGCCCTTCAACAGATGAATGGATAAAGAAGATGTGGTCCATATATACAATGGAATATTACTCAGCCATCAGAAAAGATGAATACCCAACTTTTACATCAACATGGATGGGACTGGAGGAGATTATGCTAAGTGAAATAAGTCAAGCAGAGAAAGTCAATTATCATATGGTTTCACTTATTTGTGGAACATAAGGAATAGCATGGAGGACATTAGGAGAAGGAAGGGAAAAATGGGGGGGGGGAATTGGAGGGAGAGATGAACCATGAGAGACTATGGACTCTGAGAAACAAACAGAGTTTTAGAGGGGAGGGGGGATTGGTTAGCCCGGTGATGGGTATTAAGGAGGGCACGTACCGCATGGAGCACTGGGTATTATATGAAAACAATGGATCATGGATCACCACATCAAAAACCAATGATGTACTGTATGGTGACTAACATAACATAATAAAATTTAAAAAAAAAAAAAGAGACCAAAAAAAAAAAAAGGGAAAAGAAAAGCAGTAAAGTGAAATGATCTGATGTGCAAACTACATTATAAGTCTATAAATGCGCAGAGAAAAGCCCAGAAGGAACACAACAGCAGATAATTCGTCAGTTCTCACCGTGGTTTGGGCACCATGGCGGTGATCAAGGAGACTTTGGCTTGACCTGTTTTTAACATGAAAATGTGCCTGTGTTATTATACAAGTGAATAACGTTTATAAACAATTGAAGCTCAAAAAAAAAAAAAAAAAAAGAACACAAAACAAAGAGTAAAAGCGACTCAGTAGACACTTCTCACTTGGTAAGTATTTACTGCATGCCTGTCCTTGCCAGTGCTTTCAGGAGGCTCGGTCTGGTCGAAAAAGTGCATCAGTGTCCTACAGTTTTAGTAAATGCTAACAGTAACTTGCAGGAAGGGCTCTGGGATGTCCAAGTGTGAAATGGGATGACAGGGAATGTACAAGGGAAGGGACATTGTAAAGACTCTGATATTCAACCTAGGCATTTCTTCTGTAAGCCACAGAGATTCACGTTAAGGACCGCCACAGAGGAGAAATATGATCAGAATTTTGTTTTGGAATAATCACTCCAGAAGTAGAGAGCATGGGGCAGATCAGAGAAAGCATAAAGCCAGAAGGCTGGGAAGGACCCAGTCACCCTGGTGGCTGTGAAAGTCTAGATGAGAACTGGGGAAGGTACACTTTAAATGAGGGAACTGTATGATGTATGAATTATATCTATAAAGTTGTTTTTTTTTAAAGTCTAGATGAGAGGCGCCTGGTGGCTCAGTTGGTTAAGCGTCTGCCTTTGCCTCAGGTCATGATCCCAGGGTCCTGGGATCAAGGCCCGCATCGGGCTCCCTGCTCAGCGGGGAGCCTGCTTCTCTCTCTCCCTCTGCTGTTCTCCCTGCTTGTGCTCATTCTCTCTGTCAAACAAATAAAATTTTAAAAAATTTAAAAAAAGTCTAGATGGGAAATGGTGAAAGCCTGAACTCAAGCCACACCAATGGTCAAAGGGAAGAGAGACTCAACAGATACTCAAAGTCAGAATCAGCAAGACTTGGTGAGATGATGGGTGGGGGAAGGAGGGCTCTACTGAGGTGTGGGAGCGAGAAGATCGGGAAGAGAAGAAAAATGGAGTCCTGTCACAGGATGGAAACATGAGATGGAGACTAACATATAATCGAGAAACTGCAGCACAAACAAAACCAATTCAGTGTTACATGGGGGGAACAGAGCTGGGGGAGAGGTATCTATGCCATGAGCTGCTAAAATATTAACCCATTAATAATGGTGTCATTGTTCACTGTTTCCACTTTTTTCACTTCCTCCTCCGCATCAGACCTGGCATCCATCACTTCCGCTGTACATTACCAACACCCTCATTTTACATCTGAGCAAACCACGGCACACAGGATGAAGAGGAAGAGCTGAGATGCTAATTCAGTTACCTCTGGCCTCCGACACCCCAAGCTACTTCCATGCTGCTACACCACCCGCTCAACAAATGATGATGACAGTGACAATAAGAGAAGGACAGCTTCATTCTGCCACTGCCGAGCCAGTTACAAGTACAGCTCTCAGCTCTGGGCCTCTGCCAAATGCCCAGCTCTGTGGAGGTTGTGGAATTTCACATGCACAATCGTGTCTATATCTTGTCTTGTAAGAGTGGTAACAAGACCTGCATTTATCAAGCATCAGCACAAGGCCAGACCCGTGTGATTAGGGTCACACACGTGTCATTTCTAGTCCTCAGAGCATCCCTGCATGAGAAGCTGCCCTGGTCTCAATCTGCAGTCAAGGAAACGGGCCTACGAGATGAAGGGACCGGCCCAGGGCCATGGCGCACTAAGGGGCAGGAGAGGGATAGAATCTCCATACTCCGAAGTACCCACATGTATTCATACACATAGATGTAAATATAAATCAACAGAGAGAGGGAGTAAAAGAGAGAGAGAGAGCATTCATGCGGCAAAAGGTTCAAAATGAGTGAATCCTAATAAATATAGGAATTATCTGTATTATGCTTGCAGCTTTTCTTTAAGTCTGAAACCATTTTTTAAAAATAGAAAAAGAGGGGCACCTGGGTGGATCACTGGTTTAGCACCCAACTCTTGATTTCAGCTCATGTCATGATCTCAGGGTCCTGAGATGGAGCCCCACACTGGGCTCCCCGCTCAGGGTGGAGCCTGCTTCAGATTCTCTCTCTCTCTCTCGACCTCTGCCCCTACCCCCCCATGCTCTATCTCTCTCTACATAAAAAAGTAAATAAATAAATAATAGAAAATAAACCCTGTGAGTCAGGGCATAAAAGAACTCAAAGGGCTCTATCCATTCTCAAATGACACCTTAGTCATTACAAGCAGATAAGAATTCTGTTTCTAAGCAGCTCTAGCGGAAAAAAAAAAAATCACGTAATTTCCTTTTTTTTTTTTTTAAAGAAACTGTAATTAAGCAATATTTTTAAAACTACAAATTAAACATGCATGGTGCAAACTGGCTTGGTGGGCACCAGGACCTGAACATTAGAAATGCAGTATAACTTCTGGGGTGAATAGTTAATTCGCTTTCACCTGAGGAAAAAAGTAGCATTTAGTAGGCGAATTGTTCGCATTCAGAATGTATGACTGATGCACCTTGCCAAGTTTAGAATTAAAAGAGAATTGTGAATGCGTTTATTTTTTTTTAGATTTTATTTATTTATTTGAGAGAGAGAAAGAGAGAGCGAGCGAGCAAGCGTACAAGCAGGGGCAGGGGCAGAGGGAGAGGGAGAAGCAAACTTCCAGCTGAACAGGGAGCCCAATGCGGGGCTTGATCCCAGGACCCTGGGAACATGACCTGAGCCAAAGGCAGACGCTTAACGACTGAGCCACCCAGGCACCCCTGTGAATGCATTTAATTCTAAAATAAATGATTACCAAACATGTGATATTTAGAGATTTTAGGTCATTTCTATTTTTTAGGAATTGGAGTTCTTGTGTGATTCCTCATTTAAAGTAGTAATCCTTTGCAAAAAACAGTAGTGATCCTTTGTTTGAAATTACATCCAAGAAGTAAATTAAATTTGCCTCAAAAGTGAGGATAATGATTATTATTTAAAAGAACTTACTTGGATGTTGATTTAATCTTGTGGGCTGAGCTATAACACAGCCATTACCTGGCTATTTTTAACCTAGAAAATGGAATTTTCCCATGGTTTCATACATTGGCAGGCTATTCTTTTGATCAGCCCATAAAAATTTTTTGTAACATTTTACCAATAAAAGTAGTGTTTGTATCCTTAGTTTTTAAAGTAAACACTAGATGGCAGTAAATACACAAAAGTTGTGACATATGACCCGGTGCTTACCAGCATACAGTACTGACCATTTTTGCCTTTAACTGAATTTTATGCTGCACTATGTCAAGCTTTAAAAACAAAACAAAACAGGGGCGCCTGGGTGGCTCAGTTGGTTAAGCGACTGCCTTCAGCTCAGGTCATGATCCTGGACTGCCTGGATCGAGTCCCGCATCGGGCTCCCTGCTCGGCGGGGAGTCTGCTTCTCCCTCTGACCCTCTTCCCTCTCATGCTCTCTGTCTCTCATTCTCTCTGTCTCAAATAAATAAATAAAATCTTTAAAAAAAAAAAAAACAAAAACAAAACAAAAAAAACAAAACAAAACAAAACAAAAAAAACCCTGAAGATTCAAAAATTAAATAAAATTAAAGTTTCCTGGCTTTAAAAGTTTGAACCAGAAAAATTTCATCCACAATTTAAATTGTGAGAATACTCTCAACACCAGCTTTATAAGACTATTACATTTTCTAAGTCTCTTGTTAACAAATTCTAATCACATAAATATATTTTAGATGTTACTTAATTTGGTGAAAATAACTAAAATAAGATCTCTTAAAATTGCTGTTTCCATCAAGATGCTAAAAATTTGCACAAGAATTTACTTTATTTATGGCTTATTTATTAGGTTTTGAATTAGTGAAATTTCTACTCTTTTAGGGGCCATGAATGAATATATGCTGTTAATTTAATGTTCTACAGGCAAAACATTTTTTAAAACTCAATACTTAATACTGATACTTTACTTTGATTCTGGGAAAAAACAGTATTAAATATAATTTTAAGATTTTACTTCCTTGTTTGAAAACACATCTACAGATCAAAAAGAAAAATCTTACACACAGAAACATGTTAATTTGACCCATGGATGGTTTTAGTGAAACTTCTATAACATTCTGAATTAGAATTTCAGTATGATTTTACAAACTTGTATTGTAATAAACCAAAAAAAGCATACTTTCTAATTTATATTAAACTTTCTACTTTTTGGATTCATTACAAGACCAGATGGCATTCAGCTCAGGTCTCAGCAACACTAAAATAAAACTAGCTAACTTACTAATTTTTTGGTTACTTCTAACACTTTCTCTGAGCTAGATTTTGTTCTAACACACAAGATTTTCAATTTAGAAAACAAAGGTGGGGTCCTTGCAATAGGAAGAAAGTAATAAAATAAAAACAAATAAATTTTCAAATATACTACTGTGGTAGAAAAGGAAGACTTATTTTAATACCAATCTGTGCCAATATAAACCCAGCTTGATTTTTTTAAAAACCCTTGGGTTTTAAAGTAAGTAGCTTCAGTTACTACAAGCACATTAAAACGAACATACGCCCGAATAGCCAAAACAATCTTTTACAGCCTTGAAAAAGAACAAAGTTGGGAGTCTCACACTTCCTGATTTGAAAACTTACTACAAAGCTACAGTAATAAAAGCAGTGTGGTAACTGATATAAAGACAGATGTATACTTACCACCAAACTCATCAAGTTGTATACATTAAATATGTACCACTTTCTGTATGTCAATCACACATCAATAAAGTGGTTTAAAAAAAGACAGACATATAGACCAATGGAAGTGAATAGGGAGTCCAGAAATAAGCCCTCACATATACAGTCAAATGATTTTCAACAAGGGTGCCAATACCATTCACTGGGGAAAGGAGAGTCTTTTCAACATGATGCTGGGAACACTGGGTATCCACATGCAAAAGAAGGAATATGGACACTTATATACAAAAATTAACTTAAAATATATCAAAGACCTAAACTTAAGGCCTAAAACTATAAAACTCCTGGAAGAAAACATAGGGCAAAAGCTTCATGACATTAGATTTGGCAATGATTTCTTGGATATGACACCAAAAGCACAGGCAAAAAAAGGAAGAAGTAGAAAAATTGGACTTCTGTGCATCAAGAGGTAGTATCAACAGAGTAAAGAGGTAACCCACAGAATGAGAGAAAATATCTACAAGTCATACATCTAATAAGGGATTGATATCCAGAATATATAAAAAAAACCCCTACAAATCAACAACCAAAAAACAGCCCAATTCAAAAATAGGCAAAGACCTTGAACAGATATCCAAAAAAGATAGACAAATGGCCAAAAAGCACACGAAAAATGCTCAACATCACTGGTTATCATGGAAAACAAAACTATAATGAGATACTACCTTATCTCCATTAGGGTAACTATTATTTAAAAAAAAACAAACAGAAAATAACAAGTGTTGACAAGGATGTGGAGAAATTGGAACACTTGTGCATTGCTGATGGGAATGTAAAATGGTGTAGCTACTATGGAAAATGGTATGGTATTTCCTCAAAAAATTCAACACAGAATTACCATACAATCCAGAAATTCTGTTTCTGGCTATATACTCAAAAGAAGTGAAACAGGGACTCAAACAGATTATTTGTATATGCATGTTACAGCAGCTTTATTCACAATAGCCAAAATGCAGAAGCAACCCGAATGTCCATTGACTGATGAATGGATAAATAAAATGTGGTATATACATACAATGGAATACCATTCAGTCTTAAAAAGGAAGGAAATTTTGACACATGCTATAACACTGATGAGCCTTAAAGACCTTATGCTAAGGGAAACAACCTAGACACAAAGGACAAATACTGGGTGATTCCGTTATATGAGATTCCTAGTGTAATCAAATTCATAGGAACAAAAGCAGAATGGTGGTTACCGGGGCTGGAGAATGGGGGAGGGGGGTAGTTATTGTTTAATAGATAATAGTTAATGTCTTGAAGAGTTAATGTCTTGAACTGTACACTTAAAAGTGGTTGAGGGTAAATTTCATATTACGTGTTTTTTACCACAGTTAAAAATTTTTAAAGAGGTTACAATGGTAAATTCATGTTATGTTTACTTTATCACAATAAAAAAAAAAAATGAAAGGAGCAGTATACATTTAGTTACCATCTCTTCACACCCCCTCACCCTTTGACTTAACTCTGGGTGATCTCAATATTAGTAATGATCTCTATATTAATAAATATGATAACATTCTAATGAGTTATCTTGTTAAAAAAAAACCAATACACAAAAAAAGATCACTTTTATCTTAAAAGGATTTAATCTTGGTAACCAAAGGAAATACTTCTTCCCCAGAGGTGTAAGTCTAGCTGGTAATGAAATAGCCTAAAACGTTGCTGGCATTCTGGGCTATGTGGATTAATTTTTTTTTTTTAAAAGATTTTATTTATTTGACAGAGAGAGAGATAGTGAGAGCAGGAACACAAGCAGGGGGAGTGGGAGGGAGAAGCAGGCTCCCCGCTGACAGGGAGCCCGATGCGGGGCTCGACCCCAGGACCCTGGGATCATGACCCGAGCCGAGGGCAGACGCTTAACGACTGAGCCACCCAGGCGCCCCGTGGATTAATTCTAAGCTGAAAACTTTCTTCTACGTCATGACTGACTCTAAATCAGCCTGTGGCTGTGCTTTTGTCTCTCACCCTCAGGATGCCAGGTATCCTTAACTTAGGAGTAGATTACACTCAGAATTCAGTGAGAAGTCTCTACTAGCACGGAAGAAACTGCCTTTTAAACTGCTCTGGGAAATCAGGATTAACTCACATCCAAGCTTTCCCAAAATATGCCATAAGGAGGCCTCAGGCCTCACCAAAGGAAGAAGAAAGACAGCAAAGGGCCTCCTGTCTTTGAATGCTATTCCTGATTCTCCTCCTCCATGTTACCACAGATCATTGACTTGGCGTGTCATTTCTACCTCCTAGTTGCATCTCTAATAGAAGTATTTAACCATGTCTGTTTATGGGGATCTGCATACATGTGTGTGTGTATGTGTGTGTGTGTGTGTGTGTGTAAAATGTGCACATCTTCTCAGCTACATTAAGAAGCAGAGTTCTTGAGGACAAAAATAAAAAGACAGCTTTGTCTTTCCTTAGCACCAGATTCAGTGTCATATACATAGAAGTTCTCAATACTGAGTATAATTTAATTAAGGAATAAAAAAAATGAGCACTTGCCACTTTGTGTTCTATAAGTAGAACTTAGAAAATGTTATACACAAATATAGTCATATAATACTGAATATAAATTTATCAAAAAAGAACAATATCCATTTTTTCCTTTTTAAATAAAAAAAGAAATGCCCATTTCCCTTTCTAAAAGCTTAATTTATTAATTCCACATTCGTGTCAACACTGAAATGCTTACCTACCATGTTTTAGTTACTATTCTAGCTCACTAGTAGTTTGATTTACTGGATAGAAAAGTCGACATCATCCCTGCTGTTCTGAAGCTGACAGTGCACAGGAGAAACAGACGTTACATAAACACGCCTACCAGAAAATGCAAGGCAATTAAGTGGGATAATCACCGTGAGGAAGGCCAATCAAGGCTTCCTGAGAGACCAACAGAAGAGATCCAGCGGAGATGGAGGGATCAGAAAAGGCTGGGAGCCCAGTGACATCTGAGCTGGGACCTAAGGAATTAAAGTGTGCTATCTAGGCCCAAAGAAAGGACTTTGTAAGTGCACAGTTCCTAAGCTAAAAAGGGAAAAAAAAAAAAAAAGGAATAAAAAAGTGAGGACTTCTGCTTCTGGGAAGATGGAATAGAAGTACTTGCCACTACTCCTCCTGCTAAGTACAACTAAAAGCCATGGACATTATACATAAAATAAACATAAGAAAACTCTGAAGGGTAGAAAGAAGAAAGCAGACTCACCAGGGACCCCAGGACCCTAAGGAGCACATGGCGGTGAGTTCCCAGGGATTCCTCTTTACCTCGTATGTGCCAGACTAAGGGCTGAGGGAGCAGAACCAGAAATGCCAATGGGCACAGACAAAAAACAAGCAAGAAAGCCTGCTCTCCTGCCAAAGGGCCAGCACAGAGGCAGCCAAGCAAGACCAAACTTTTAGACACTCTAACCAAACACCACAGAAATACTGTGGCCCCACCCCACGCAGGCGAGCAAACCCCTGGAGGAGTGCCATCTGCAAGAACACTCCCGTAGGCCAGGCAATCTCCCAAATCAAGTGAGAAGAGCCAGGCCCTGGATATCTGATGTTAAGGCATCACCAAGTACAAAAGAAAGCAGTAGCATTGGGAATATACAGAACACTGGACTGACCAGAAATCTAGAGAAAGTGAAGGCAAAATCAAGAGGTGGGCAGTGAACACACCCAGCACTGGCTCACAGCAGAGCTCTGCTCAATTTGGGGGAAGGGATGGTTTTCAGGCTTTCCATTTCCTTGCCTCTCAAGACATACTCCTCTTGCTGTGGTTCCCACTTTACCAGGGTATCTTCTAAGAAAACAACTGTTAAAGTCATTGGGAAAGATCTCCTTATGGTAAATTAATTGCCTGGCATTCTGGTCAGTCCTTTGTGAGTCTCATTAGTTTTAAGTGTAAGTCAGTCCCTAAAGCCTAATTAACTCTGAATGTATTGGCAAAGTTAAGGGCCATATCCTATATCAAGAAGGTACGCTATGAGCCTGGGCAGCTGGCCATCCCCTGTCTAAGATACCTGCTTTGATCTCTCACACAGGTGAGAAATCAGCCTTGCAAACAGCTCTCCAAAATCCTATTCAACTCTTAAAATTCAAAACAGACCTACTTTTCTCTGCTAGAGCCATTCCCTTTCCCTCCTACTCACTGCTGTCTAAAATCATTCTCCAAACGCATATTCTGCACATAGCATCTACCATGAACACAGATTCCTATTAAATACACAGGAAGAGTAAATACAGCAAAGCACAATCTATTTCTTTAGCCACTACTGGAAATGTACAAGTCCAGTTTCATTTCTAGTCAGCCCTCAGGCCTGAGGCCTTAGGGCCGCTCTATAATCCTGCTAAATTCTGCTTTAATAACTTTCCACAACTGTTCTATTTTTCAAATATCTAAAAATGAAAGGTCAGAATCTTCCTGACAATAATAATCACTAGCAATAAAAAAATTCCTGCAAATTCTTCCCTTTCCAATTGGTCAGTACTGAATTTTTAAAATGTTACAGTAAGCTATATTCAGAAACATGATAAAATGAAAACCTAAAAAGTACACAAACAGCCTACTTGTACTTTGCATGTGAAATTATGAGTCTTCCTGTTATACATTACATTTTGGTGTTTTAGTTTCACAATGAATTCTACACCTGTTGCTAATGAAATTTAAACTGTTAATCAAAAAGCATTTCTTAGGATTTATTTGCTTAATAAGAAAGTAGGTATGACAGATCCCTTGAAGAGACTAAAAAAAATATTAAATCTACAGAAATCTATTTCAAATAGGATTTATCTACTCAGCATTAGACAGGTCAATAGAATGGCTGGAAAGGTCACTTTCCCATCCGCACCATGGTGACTTTTTCATACCTGGGCAACAACCAGTAATGCACAGCCTCAAACCTCAGGTCTCTCCATTACCTGAACCAGGAAATGCATGTCACCAAATTGCTAGTCATTGACAGTCGGGGACATCACTGCTTTAGGTCATCTCTGCTTTAACAGAGGCATCTGATGTGGAGACTATTTAAAATAGGTTTAAATTTTCACTTACCTCCACTGCTACTACAATCAAAATGAGGTCCAATTTTGACTCTGGGAAGAGGGCGTTCACTTGTGGTGACATTCCAATTAGAGCACAGTTGGTGACCACAGATATGACACTCATTGTTTCAAAAGCCAGCTAAAAGTGAAAAAAAATGTGAAATTAAAAACCACAATGACCTCTTCCATATTTCCTCATCCTTCTTTGTATTATCCAAAATCAAAAGAAAAGCCTTTCCCCTGTTCTAAATATTCCAAGTACATTTTAAGCTTTTTCTCTATAATGAATGCTGTGATTTTCTTTAGCTTAAAAAAGCCACACTGTTATAAGGTATTTTAGATACTTTTGGCTTGAATAGCCAAAGCAGTATGTTCTACCTTCCCAACTGGAGGTGGCCAGGGACCTGAGAATTTGGAATACATCCTAGAGGAGTACGCTGTTCAAGTTACTCTACTCATATCTATAGGGAATCTAAAATGGGGCCACCAGAAAAAATGTTTCACTATGATTTCAAATAGAATTTATTTTGTGACTGCCCTACTTTGACACATCACATACCATATCTGGTTCAGCTATACCTGAAGCACCGTAACAGTGATCCTTTTCTAGTGGCATTTATTTGTGGGACTTTAGAAAAATACAGATGCCCCGCTGAGCTACTTAACAACCTGATCCAAGGTCCCATGAGGAGTCTCACAGAGCACAGTACTGAGAACTGACTGTGGAAATGTTGTGACCACTGCTTGGTTGCTCGCTCTTTCCTTTAATGTGTAACACTTGACCACTACTTAATAACTTAACCACTGGGAGTGGGAGATATAGGCTTCCAGTTACAGAATGAAGATGTCATGGGGATGAAAGGCACAGCGTAGGGATTACAGTCAGTGGTAACAGCATTGTATGGGGACAGATGGTAGCTAACTTGTGGGGAGCATAGCATAACGTATAGACTTATCCAATCACCAAGTGGCATACCTGAAACAAATGTAACACTATATGTCAATTGCATTTTAATTTAAAAAAAATCAGAAAAATGTCCCACTAATTCTAAGAAATACAATTACTATTAGAAATTAAAATTAAAAAATTTTTTAAAGATTTTATTTATTTATTTGTCAGAGAGAGAGAGAGCACAAGCAGTGGGAGAGGCAGGCAGAAGGAGAAGCAGGCTCTCCATTGAGCAAGGAGCCCAATGAGGGACTCAATCCCAGGACCCCAGGATCATGACCTGAGTCGAAGGCAGACACTTAACCAACTGAGCCACCCAGGACCCCAGAAATTAGAATTTTAAAAGAAGTAAAATGAAACACGATTAGGTCCAAACTGAATAAATTTCTTGTCTCATGGAGAATTTCTGCTATCTTTTATTTTAGGAATCCTTTGTGTAATCTAATTGTTTTTCCATAGTCTTCTTTACAACAAACCTACTCTGGACTTTATTTACTTTCTTCTTAAATAACTTAAATTTTTTATTTATTCATTTTTTAATAATTATATTCACATAGCTCAGAACCGAAACACTCTAAGTATAAAGTGAAGAGTCTCCTTGCCCTCGTGTACCCCTTCGCCCTTCTCACCAGTTCCTGTTCTCCCTACAAAATGATCGCTATTATTATATTTCTTTTGTACATTTCCACATACTTTATATACAAATATAAGCAAACTTGACTGTATATACCCTTTCTTACCCTTAATGTCAGGTCCCTTGCTTTTGTCACTTAAAATGTCCTGAAGAATATTCTACATCAGAACTCAAAGAATTCCTTCATTCTTTGTCACAACTGCTTAAATATTTTATTGCATAGATGTATCAGAATTTATTTTACTATTTCCTTATTGGTGGGCATTAGTTGCTATTACAAACAATGCTCCAATTAGTTTTCATGTAAATACATCATTTAACAAGTGTGGAATTAGGATAAATTCCTAAACATGGATTACCTGAGTCAAAGGTACCATGCATTCATAATTTTGATAAATATGCCAAGCTGCACTCCACAGGGTTGACCAGTTCACCCTCCTATCAGCAGCATATAAGACTGCCTGTCTTCCTGCACTTTTAATACATTTATCATAAAATATGATTTTCAAATACAGTTATACTGAGTTATAATTTGTGTAATAAACTGCATCCATTGAAGGTATACACTTCATCAAGTTTTGATAGATGTATTTACCTGTGAAATCACTACCACAAACAAAATACAGAATATTTCCATTTCCCCCAAAAGATTCCTCATGATCCTTTGTAATCTATCCTTCTCTTCACACCTGGCCCCAAACAAACACTGATCTGCTTTTTGTCACTATAAATTAGTTTGTATGCTCTAGGATGTCATATAATTGAAATCATATACGTATGATTCGCATATTTTTTTGGTGAAGTACTCCTTCAAATCATTGTCCACGTTTTTATTGGCTGAAATGTCTTATTGAGTTGTAAGAATTCTTAATCTGAATATAAGTCCTCTGGAAGACATCTGTATTATGAATATTTTCTCCCATTCTGTGTCCTGTTTTGTCTTCTTTTAACTTTAGAAGAGCAAACTTTTCCCCCCTATCTGGAGACCTAGTTATCTCAATGCTATTAATGGACAATTGTTTCCCCTATTGAACTGAGATTTCACCTATACCATATAATGCATTTCTGGACTTTTTATTCTGTTCCACTGGTGTGACTGTCTACTAATGAACCAGTACCACACTACTTTAATAACTGAACTTATATAATAAGTATTAACATGTGGTAAGTGTCCCTTTTCTTCTTTAGAGTTTTCTTGCTATTCTATTTCACTTGTTTTTCCCTGAGAACTTGACAATAAGTTTACCTAGTTAAAAGAAAAACTTTGGCTGGGATAGTGCTACATTTGTGAATTAATTTGTAGATTAATTTGTAAATTTGTAAATTAAAGGAGAACTGATATATTACAAGTACCGAGTCTTCCTTTATCAGTTAGCTATTACTACATAACCAACAACCCCAAACTCTGTGGCTTCAAACAGCCATTTATTTAACTCTGATTCTGTGGGTGGACAATTTAGGATATGCTCATCCCAGCAATTCTGGTCTCAGCTGACTTTGACTGGATTTGTTCATACACCTGAGGTCAGCTAGAGATCTCACTGGTAAACTGGAGACATTACTGGCCTTATTATGCTACTTAGAACTTGTAGTACTATGTTCAATCTAGTGACAGTGGATCTCCTTGCATTGTTCCTAATCTTAGAATGAAAGCATTCAGTCTTTCACCAATAAGTATGATGTCAGCTTTAGGTTTTTTAAAAAAATAGATGTTCCTTATCAAGTTGAAGAAATACCCCCGTTTCTATTTTTCTGAGAGTTTTCAAAAATGAATGCTGGATTCTGTCAAATGCTTTAAATATATTGATTGATATAACCATGCAGACTATGAATATGGTAGATTACACTGATTAATTTTCTAATATTGAACCAGGCTGGCATCCCTGAACTAAATGCTACTTGTCATGGTCTATACTTCTTTATAGAGATTGCTGAATTATATTTGCTAATAGCTTATTAAGATGTTTTGTATATTTATTCACAAGGGATATTGGTTTGTTGTTTTCCTTTTTTGAACTCTGTCTGGTTTTCTATCACACTGATACCAGCTTCATAAAATGAGTTGGGAAATATGCCCTCCTCCTCTGTTTCTGAAAGAAATTGTGTAAAATCGGTATTAATTCTTCTTTAAATGATAGAATTTGCCAGTGAAATCATTTGGGCCATGGCATTTCTTTTTTGGAAATTTGTAATTACAAATTCAATTTCCTTACAGTTATGGAGCTACTCAAATGATCTATTTCATATTGGGCGAGTTGTGGTAGTTTGTGTTTTGGAGGAATTGGTCCATTTCATCCAAGTTGTCAAATTTATATATGTAGAGTTGCTCATAACATTCCCTTTTATACTTTTGATATCTGAAGGGTCTATAGTGATACCTGTTGTTTCATTTTTACAATGGTTGTCTCTTCTTTCTCATTTTAGTCCTGCTAGAGGTTTACCAACTATATTGATCTTTCCAAAGAATCAACTCTTTATTTCATTAATCTTCTCTATTATTTTTCTGTTTTTCATTTCATCAATTTGTACTCTTATCTTTAGTTTCTCCTTTCTGCTGCTTTTGGGTTTCTTTTGTTCTTTGTTTCCAGTTTCCTGAGTAGGCGTTTAGATTAGTGTTTCATTTTCTTCTTTTCCAATGTATGCATTTAGTGCTACAAATTTCCCTGTCACCACTGCTTTAGCGGTGTCTCACCAACTTTGATATGCTGTCTTTTTGTTTTCGATGTCTTTTGAGTCCACTTGACACTTCTTCTTTGACCCATGATTAAGAAATGTCATTTAGTCTTCAAGTGTTTAGAGATTGTCCTATTATCTTTACATTACTGATCTAGTTTGATTCCACTTCAGAGAACATACTATATATGATTTCAATTTTTAAAGTTTGTTTCCCCAGGATGAATGTTCTGTAAGCACTTGAATGTGTACTCTACTACTGTTGAGCAGAGTGCTCTGTAACATGGATTAGATTCTGTTATCTGATGATGGTGGTGGTGTTGAGTTCTTCTATACCCTTGATGACTTTCTATCTCTTGTTCTGTCAACTGTTGAGAGAGGAATGTTGAAGTCTCCAACTATCATTGTGGATTTATCTATTTCTCCTTTTAGTTCTATAAATTTTGGGTTCACATATTTTAAAACTTTGTTGTTCAGGGCATACACATTAAGATTGCTATGTCTTCTTGGTAATTTTACCCTTTTATCATCGTAAAATGTTCCTCTCTAGTAATTTTCTTTGCTCTGAAGTCTATTTTATTATTAACATAATATTATTATATTAATTAGTATATTATTAATTATAATTATATGTTATATTATAATTAATATATTAATTAATATAACATTAATATAACCACTCTTGCTTTCTTCTAATATTTCCATACATGGCTTTTTTTTTCTCCTTTTACCTTTACCCTGCTTATACCATTATGTTTGAACTCAATTTCTTACAGACAGCATATAGTTGGGTTATGTGTTTTAATCCACTCTACAAATATCTGTCTTTAACTGGTACCTTTAGACCTTTTACAGTTAATATAATTATTGATATGTTAGGACTTTAGTCTGCCATTTCTTTGTTTTCTGTTTGTTCCCTCTGTATTTTCATTTCTGTGTTTTATTTTTCATGCCTTACTGTGGGTTATTTGAACAACTTTTAGAAATACATTTTGATTTATCTGTTTTTGAGTGTTATCTTTTATATAGCTTTTTAGTGGTTGCTGTAAGCATTATATTATATACATATATGATTAGATATATATGCTTTATATATGTAATATATATTACATTCATTACACATTGTGTGTCTGTGTAGATCTTCCTTGACCTAGGAGGACTTATGTCCCAAAAAATCCACTATAAGCTAAAAATATCATAAGACAAAAATGAATTTAATATACCTAACTTACCGAATTATCATACCTTAGACTAGCTCACCTTAAACATGCTCAGAACACTCAGCAAAATCAACACAAAGCCTGTTTTATAATAAAGTGTTGAATAGCTCATGTGATTTGTTGAACATTGTATTGAAAGTAAAAAACAGAATGGTTGTGTGGGTATAGACGGTTCCAAGTGTATCGGCTGTTTACCCTTGTGACTATGTGGCTAACTGGGAGCTGCAGCTTGCTGCCCAGCATCAGAAGAGAGGATTATACTGCATACCACTGGCTTGGGAAAAGATCTAAATTCAAAATTTGAGGTATGGTTTCTACTGAATATGTATTGCTTTCATACCGCTGTAAAGTCAAAAAATCATAATTTGAACCATTGTAAGTTGGGGACTGTCTATTTATACATATTCAGTCTACTTGTGTCATCATTTATTAGTTTGAGTGATGTAGAGAAACCTCACCTCCCTTTACCATTCTGTATAGTATTTTCTTAATATTTTCTCTACATATATTTGGAATCATTAGATAGTGTTATAATTTCTATTTCAATTGTCAAATATAACTTTAAAGACTCAAGACTGGGAAAGTCTACTATGTTTACTCGTATTTTTGCTTACTGTGGTTTTTCTTCCTAATGTTCCTCGGTCAGTTCTTTATCATTTCCTTAAGTTTAAAGAACTTCTTTTTTTTTTTTTTTTTTTTAAAGATTTTATTTATTTATTTGACAGAGAGAGACACAGCGAGAGAGGGAACACAAGCAGGGGGAGTGGGAGAGGGAGAAGCAGGCTCCCCGCAGAGCAGGGAGCCCGATGCGGGACTCGATCCCAGGACCCTGGGATCATGACCCGAGCTGAAGGCAGTCGCTTAACCAACTGAGCCACCCAGGCGCCCAAGTTTAAAGAACTTCTTTTAGCTATTCTTTTAGGACAGGTTTTCTGGCAACAAATTCTCTTAGTTTTCCTTCATCTGAGAGTGTTTTGATTTTCCCTTCATCCCCGAAGGATATTTTCTCTGAATATAGGATTCTGTATTAACAGTACTTTTCTTTAAGCACTTGAACAATACTATGCCACTTTATTCCGGCCTCCACGGTTTCTGATGAGAAACTGGCTGTCATTCTAATTGTCTTCCCCTATAGGTAGATAGCATGTCATTTCTCTCTTGGAGCTTTCAAGTTTTTCTTTGTCTTTAGTTTTCATACGTTTAATTACAATGTGTTTGGCATGGACTTTTTGGGGCTTATTCTGTTTTCAATTCACTCAGTTTCTTGAATCTGTAGTTTTAGTTCTATTGCCAAATCAAAAAGTTTTGGCCACTGTTACTTCAATATTTTTTAGCCCCTCCTTTCTTCTTTCCTTCTGGGACACCGACAGCAGGAACATTAGATCTTTTGTTATAGCCACGCAGGTCTCTGAGGTTGTATTTACTTTGTCAATCTATTTTTTTCTCTGCTACTCAGACTGAATCATTTCTATTGCTCTATTTTCCAGTTTCTGCTCTTCCTCTACTCCTTCCATTCTGCTACTGCTACTGCACTCATCCACTGAGTTTTTAAATTATATTTTCCACTTCTAAAATATCTATTTGCCTCTCCTTTATATCTTCTATTTCTTTGCTGAGATACTCTATTTTTCCATCTGTTTTAGGTGTATTCATTTTATCAAGGCTGCTTTAAAATCTTTGTCTGATATTTCTAACATCTGTCACCTTGATGGTGGCATCTACTGACTGCATCACCTTTTTTTTTTTTGGTATCATCCTGGTTCTTGGTATGATGATTTTTTAAAAGAAGCCTGGACATTTTGGGTGTTATAAGATTCTATTTTTTATTTAAAACTTTTGTTTTAGTTGGTTCCTCTAACACCACTCCAGCAGGGAAAGAAGGGACAACATCTTGTTAGGTTGCCCATTTGGACACCACTGACCCCCAAGGTGGGGGATGGGATCCTTATTATTGCTGGACAGGGATCAGAGTTCTGGCTTCCTGCTAACCCCCACACTGAAACCTCTTGCTTGGAGGGGTACAAATGCCTCATGTGCACTCCCATGTGGCCTCTGCTGTGCTGGGTGTTAGAGAAAGGTCTGACTCTCCATTACGCTTTATCTGAGATCATCCCAGCAGAAACTGGAAAGGGAACCTCATTACTGCTGGGTGAGTGTGGAAGTCCAGGCTCCTAACATGATTTGCACTGACATTGCAGGGGGAGGGCCTCATTATCACCCAGCGGGTGGAATCCCAGCTGGATACTTTACTAAACTATCAGAATTTTACATCTCAAAGGGGTCATAGAAATTATAATTTACCTCCCCCACCCCATCCTCTAATTTTAAAAACAAGGAAAGCAAGGTCCAGAAAAAGTTAATAACTGTCTGAAGTCACACAGCTAGTTTGTGGCAAAAAAAAGGATAACATCCAGTTTTCCCAAATCTCTCCTTAGCACTTTTATTTTTAATCATAAGGCCCCATTTTGCTATTTTTTTTCCGAAAGGAATAATTTTTTCTCATATAATTACCTGCCATACACCAATATTGGCTGAAGGTTCTGAGAATGGCCGTTTGAGGACTCTGCACATTTTTAAGGCATCTGAATTAACTTCAGTGAAGTTATTTAACACAGCAAAGGCAGCTGCTAATGGGTAAACGCAGGAGAAAAGGCTCACATAACCAAACTGAAGGAATAATTCCAAGTAATCATCAAAGGTGCCCTGAAAATGTAAACCACAAGAAGAAAACAGGCATTGTTTTAATATCATTTAATAGGAACAACATCTTGCAATACTACGCAAGGCACTGGCCTCCAACCAAAAAAAATCTCAGAATTCCTCCCAATTTCTTCTTCTCAACAACAGAATTTACATAAATTCAAAAGCAATTTTATATTTTAAATCCCTGAAAGAATGAAAAAATGATTTAGCTACTCATTTCATTGTGCCAAATCATTGAATTATTACATAATAACAGCAAAGCTAAAGATGTTTGTTCTTGATCAACTGAAAAGAAATGATTCAACATCACTATTAGAAACCTTACATGACTGCCCCCTCACACCATGGGTACCCCAGGACCCCATTAAAAAACTGAAGGTGGTAATGATGTGGGAAACAAAGGCAAAGAAAAATTATTAAATTTCCTCACTATTTACAGCCCACTGACAAGTCCTTGCAACAGGCAGAGTGACCTTCCTCTAGGAACTCAGCTGCCTCCATGTTAACATTTTGCAAAGGGCAAAAGGCAAAGTTAGGCCCAACCCCCAGGATGCTGTAAGTCTACTTTAACATAAAAATTCCTTTGGAAACTTCCTTTATCTCAAACCCCCCCACCTCCACCAAGATACATGTTGGCAATCATCCTCCAAGCATATACATCTGAAGGGTCTCATGACCGAGGGTTTACTAAACAATAATAAATAACCTTTTCCCAACAATAGCTAGCCCCCTCAGGATCCTGGAAACCTTGTTTCCAAAATACCTGGGAGGCTTACACCATCCCTAACCCCCTCCCAACTTGAAAGTACATAATGGGTCACTCCTCATGACCCTAGTGCCGCTCTTTCTGCCCACAGGTCCTGTCCCCATGCTTTAATAAAACCACCTTTTTGCACCAAAGACATCTCAAGAATTCTTTCTTGGCCGTTGGCTTCAAACCCTGATGTCCTTCCTTTATCAGTGATGCCAGTGAAAATGGCACAGTAAGGACCTCCAGAAGTTTTCCCCTCCATGAAAACTGAGAAAAATGGCAAAATGTGTCAGAACCAACTTTTCGGGTACTCTGGAAGTTAACCAAAGGCTTGTAGCAATTCTGGCTGCATACAGTAATGACAAACATCTCAATCTTCTGGCATTTTAACTTACTCTAGTCTCATCTCCTGCTCTCCAGCTCTGCAGCAACCTTGAAAAAAACCCCAAAAAACAGCATGCACTCCCAGGACCAGAGGGAGCAGAGTGGGGCTGGAGATCTTTGAAAGCCTCATTCCCAAAGGGAAACCATTATCTGACCTGGTTAGTGGTACCTTAGAAGAGCCCCCACTCGAAAGGCTCATCTTTATTCAACTTCATTGAGTCTCTTTCAGTGCTAAAGCCTTCTCCTTTATGTTATGGTATGTTAGTTGAATTTTTTTTTTTTTAAAGATTTTATTTATTTATTTGAGAGATAGAGAATGAGAGAGAGAGAGCACATGAGAGGGGAGAGGGTCAGAGGGAGAAGCAGACTCCCTGCCGAGCAGGGAGCCCGATGCGGGACTCGATCCCGGGACTCCAGGATCATGACCTGAGCCGAAGGCAGTCGCTTAACCAACTGAGCCACCCAGGCGCCCTGTTAGTTGAATTTTTAAACATCAGTCTGCCTGAGGTAACGGGTAGCAGCTGGGGCAAACAAGAGACTAGCCAGGGAGCTCAAAAGGGCAAGCTGAGGAATGAGACATCCAAAGGGGGTTTGAAAAGCTCCAACATTTTTCTGGAAATCTAAAAGACCAGGCACATGCATAGGCTCATGCATAATCTCAGGAAAGATCTGAGAAGGCTCTAAGATCTCACCTCCGCATAAGCAGAAAGTGAATGCTAAGGCAGAATTTTAAACTTCCTGGTTTAGTGTTGAAGGCATGCCCCACCACAAAAACAGAGACCTAACAGACATCTGATGAAGGATAGAAGCAAAAAAATGTTCACCTTTAACCCAGTAGGCTGACCTATGGCCTGCATAATTTTGATAAGGATCAAATTAAGTGCTGGTTGCTACATTCTTAAAGGGTCTCATGTCTGCCTGTATATCTCACTGATAGTTAATATCGAACTGAATGATAAGCACTAGAGAAATCTTGCAAAAGTAGTGTTACGAGTAGAAATTTGAAGAAACATTCATGATCTAATACTCCCTACATGTCCTCTCCCCCTTGAGCATTAAGCATATAACCACCAGATTCATAAAGCAAAAGTGTAAATCTTTCTGCCCGAAGGTCCTGTCCCTATAGACAGAAAGCACCTTTTTGCACCAAAAATGTCTCAAGAATCTTTCTTGACTGTTCACTTGCAGCCCCACATCAACATCTACATAACACTGAACCCAACAACAGAATACTCATTCTTCTCCAGTGCACATGAAACATTCTTCAGGTTAGATGAGATGTTAGATCATAAGACAATTCTCAACAAATCTAAAAGGCTTAAAAATCATACAAAATATCTTCTCTGACCACAATGGAATGAAAGTGGAAATCAATAACAGAAGGAAATTTGGGAAATTCACATATTTTATGGATATTAAGCAACATACTCCTAAGAAACCAATGAGTCAAAGAAGAAATCACAAGAAAAATTAGAGAATACTTTGAGATGAATGAAAATTAAGATACAATATATCAAAACTTATAGGATGTTGTGAAAACAGTACTCAGGGAGGAGGTTCATAGGTATAAATGCCTTCGTTTAAAAAAAAAAAAAGGCAGATCTCAAAACAACTAAAACTTTCACCTTAAGAATCTAGTAAAAGAATAGTAAACTAAATCTAAAGCAAGCAAAAGAAATAAATCAACACAACAAAGTTTTATAGATATATATGATAATTTATATAATATATATTTTATTTTTTAAAGATTTTATTTATTTGTCAGAGAGAGAGAGAGAGCACAAACAGGGGGAGTGGCAGGCAGAGGGAGGAGCAGGCTCCTCACTGAGCAAGGAGCCCGATGCAGGGCTCAATCCCAGGACTCTGGGATCATGACCTGAGCCTAAGGCAGATGCTTAATCAACTGAGCCACCCAGGCATCCCTAAATATATATTTTTATATAATTAAATATAGTCATATCAATAAATACAGAAAAAAAAACAAAATCTGATACCCTTTCATGATAAAAACACTCAACAAATGAGTAATAGTAGAGAATTTCCTCAAACTGATAAATAGCATCTATGAATCACCACAGCTAACATCAATACTTAATGGTGAAAAATTGAAAGCTTCCCACCTAAGATCAGGAACTAAACAGGAATGTCTGCTCTTAACTCTTCTATTCAATACTGTCCTTGGGGTTCAAACCAGAACAATAAGGCAAAGAAAGAAAGAAGAGCCATCCAGAACAAGACAAGAATGTCTGCTCTAACTCTTCTATTCAACACTGTCCTTGGGATTCTAACCAGAACAATACGGCAAAGAAAGAAATAAGAGCCATCCAGAACAAGAAAAGAAGTAAAACTATTTCTATTTGCAGAGGACATGATATTATATATAAAAAACCCCTAAAGAACTCCCCCCCCAAGAGACTATTAGGTCTAATAATAAGCAATCTAATGATAAACTTCAGTAAGGTTGCAGGATATAAGATCAACATACAAAAATCAATGGTATTTCTATAAACCAGTAATGAACAATCTCAAAATGAAATTTAAAAAGAAATTCATTTACAATAGTATCAAAAAGCATAAAACACTTAGTAATAGATTTAACAGAATGTAATATTTGTACACTGAAAACCACAAAGCATTGCTGAAAGAAATTAAAGACCTAAATAAATGGAAAGATATTCCATGTTTACGAATTAGAAAAGATGGAAATACTCCCCAAAGTGATGAATAGATTCAATGCAATCCCAAT
The DNA here is from genome assembly GCF_002201575.2 of Neomonachus schauinslandi. NCBI lineage: Eukaryota > Metazoa > Chordata > Mammalia > Carnivora > Phocidae > Neomonachus > Neomonachus schauinslandi. Next base: position 154,154,098 of record NC_058403.1, read on the forward strand.
CAAACTTCCAACTGCATTTTTAAAAGAAATGGACAAGCTAATCCTAAAATCATAAGGAATTGCAAGGGACCCAGAATATCCAAAACAATCCTGAAAAAGAACAAAGTTAGAAAAATCACATTTCCTGGTTTGAAAACCTACTAAGCTACAGTATAGTACTGGCATAAGGATAGACATGTAGAGGAATAGCACTGAGAGTCCAGAAACAAATCCATGTATCTATAGTCTTATAATTTTCAACAAATGTGTGAATATCATTCAATGAAGAAAAAAATGATTTTTTTTAAACAAACGCTGCTAGGACAGCTGGATATCCACATGCAAAAGAATGAATCTGGACTCCTTCCTCATACTACCTACAGAAATTAATTCAAAATGGATCAGACCTAAATGTAAGAGCTAAGTCTATAAAATTCTTACAAGAAAATATAGGAGCAAATCTTCCTGTGTTTAGGTAAGGCAATGTTTCTTAGAGATGACACCAAAAGAACAAGCAACAAAAAAGAGAGAAATCTGACTCCATCAAAATTAAAAACTTTTGTGCATCAAAGGACACTCAAGAAAATAAAAAGCTAACCCACAGAATGGGAGGATATATTTGCAAATCATATAGCTGATAAGAAATTTATATTCAGGGGCATCTGGGTGGCTCAGTCAGTTAAGCAACCAACTCTTGATTTCAGCTCAGGTCATGATCTCAGGGTGGTGAGATTGAGCCCTACATCAGGCTCTGTGCTAGGTATGGAGCCTGCTTAAGATTCTCTCTCTCCCACTCTCTCTCTGCTTCTCCCCCTACCCCTCTAACACTCTCTCTAAAAAAAAAAAAAAAATTATATTCAGAATATATGAAGAACTCCTGCAATGAAATAATAAAAAGACAGATAATCCAATGAAAAATGGGCAAAGAATATGAATACGTATTTCACCAAAGAAGAGACACAATGGTCAAAAAGCACATGAAAAGACGATCAGTATCTTTAGGCATTAAGAAAATGCAAATCAAACCCACAATGAAATACCATTTCACATGTATTAGCTGTGGCTATCATTAAAGAGAGGGAAGGGCGCCTGGTGGCTCAGTTGGTTGTGTCCAACTCTTGGTCTCGCTCAGGTCATGATCTCATGGTCATGAGATCAAGCCCCATGTCCAGCTCCATGCTCAATGTGGAGTCTGCTTCAGATTCTCTCTCTCTCCCTCTGGCCCTCCCCCAACTTGTGCACATGCTCTCTCTCTCAAATAAATAAATCTTAAAAAAAAAAAAGGTTACTTAAAAAGGGGGAAAAAGGCAAAACATAACAAGTGTTGATAGAGATGTAGAAAAAAATGGGACTGGTAGGGATGGAAAATGGTACCAACGCCTTTGAAAACAGTCTGGCAGTTCCTCAAAAAGTGAAACGCAGATATGACCTAGCCTATGGTAACGTATGTTCGTAAGAAACATATGTTCATACAAAAGCTTGCACACAAATGTTTATACCAGCATTATTTCTAACAGCCAAAAAGTGGAAACAATGCAAATGTCTATCAACTGATGAATGAATATATAAAATGTAGTATATCCATACAATGGAATATTATTCAACCATAAAAAGGAATGAAGTACAGATACATGCTATCTCATGGATGAACCCTGAAAGTGTTATGCTTAGTGAAAGAAGCCAGACACAAAGGCCACATACTGTAGGATTCCATTACATGACATGCACACAATAGGCAAATCCACAGAGACAGAATGTAGACCGGTGGTTGCCAGAGACTGGGTTAGCGGCTGACTGCTTAATGGGTGTGGGGTTTCTGTCAGGGCTGATGAAACATTCTGGAATTAGTGGTGATTGTTGTAAAACCTTGTGAATTCACTAAAAATCATTACATTGTACTGATTCAAAATGGTGAATTTTATGGTATGTGAATTATATCCCAATTTTTAAAAAAAGTAAAGAAAAAAAGCTGATAGTAACAAGGAACCTCCTGAGAGTCACTCCAGCAGAAGCAGCAGATATACCAAAGAGGCCAAAGAAAGAAATCCACAGCAGAAAGTGGGGAAACAATAGAAACAGGAAGAAATCATTCTCAAACTATGTTTAAAAACCTTACTAATATGTTTTAAAAGATTTGGTCTAAAGGAAGAAAGGGGCAATAATCATTATATGCCCTCAACTTGGTGGGGGAGAAACATAAACGTAAGTATGAGGTAAGTTATTTAGTTATTTAATAATTGGACAAAGGAGCCTTCACTGAAGTAGGATGCCTAGGCGTTGGTGACTCTCACTTGTCACTTGAGTGACATCACAACTCTACAGGACCCAGTGACATGCTACTCAAACTCCTCACTCCTCCCTAGAGGCCTGTTGTTCACAATGCACGTTTATTCTGACCCAGAGAAGCTGAGCAGCGCTCTATGCCAGGCAGTGAGTGAGTGACAGACCCAGCTTTCATGATGCCTCAGGCCAGGCTTGCCCACTTCCAGCATCCTCAGGCCTCCTCATGACCATCCAAGTGCACAGGCTGCAGCAACTCCAGCTTAATAAAAAATACTTGTCACAGTATTTTAAAGCAATATTAAGTATTAATATTCTATACTATATATAATATATATTGCTTTAAAATACTGTGACAAGTATTTTTACATGAGTATATTCTATATATTATAAAATATAAATGTATATTACATATATACTATAGATACTATATATACACATATATACTATACATTCTATATATTACATATTTATTATATATATAGACTATATTAGTATATGCATTATATAAATTATATAAATTACTTATAAATATATAAATTTATTTGATAATTTACATATAAATTATATATTATCTGAATATATAATTATGTTTGTATAATTTATATAATATATATTATTAAATATTTTATATATATTCTATATTATATAGAATAATTCTAAAATGAATTATTATAATTATTATTATGGTATCTCAGAGTCCGTCTTTCACCAAGACATGGTATTAGGCTCAACAGCTGAGCTTAGTGTAGGTCAGATTCCACTTCTAGTCAATTTCTTTTCTTGTTTTGTATTTCACTAAAATAGAAAATACCCAAATGTAAGTACTGGGAATGGTAGAAAGTGCTTCTTTCAGATGCTCTGGGTATGTGAACGGAGCATGAACCCAGGGACTTTGAGTTAGTCTCTGGCTGTTTTCAAGGCTCACATGTGCCTCTGGAGCTGGGGGGGTTGGGGGGGGATTAGCGCTCAGCTGGAGATTCAGAGGTGAGTAGTTTCTAAACCACTCTTTGGTTGCATTTGCTTCTGGAAAGTATTTCCTTATGCTGTGTTGCAGCATATAGATGAGGTTTTAAAATATACCCAGTGATATAGCATTGATTCATTTCTCTGAAAAGTGTAGAAATCAAGAGTTAGGAAAGAGTGAAAATCTTAGCTATTAAGCCATTTTCACCACAATTCAGTCTTAAGAAATCCTGGCAGCCTACATCCGGTTTTCAAAACTGCACTGTTTCAGTTCCGACAGTACAAGGTTGGGCCTCTGCAGAGATGTGTAGACAAATTCTCCTGGGTGTGCCACTAGGCAGCCTCCAGAAGGCATGCCCAAGTCTTCCTGGCATTTTTAGCATACAACACCCAGGGAGCCCCTACCCCACGGAGCAGCGCACTGCGCATGCTGTTTCTATCTCACACAGGAGTGAGTGTAGTATGCACATGTTAACACTTTATCGGTACTTTTACACTTCTGAGCCAGTAAATTTAGCAAAGCAGGGACATACTCCAACAGCAAGAAGGAAAAAAAAATGCAAATTCGACAAAGTAAATAACTGCATACTAAAAGAGAAATATATTAACCAAGACACACTCTACCCTATTAGCTGCAAGTTAGCAAGGACCAACTAAGACAAACTTACAAAATTTTAAGAACAAAGCAGTCATTAAGAATACTTTCTCTGAAATTATAACTAATTTTACATATCTATTTACTAAATGAATGAAAAAAAGTTTCAGGTTTCAGGTGATCCATCCCACTGGCTCCTCAAACCAGCCCTGGAGAAACACCATGTCTGGGAGTTCCCTACGCTGAGTATCGGACAAGGAAAGAAAGTATACTGAGGGCAACAAGCAGCACACAGACATCAAAGGCTGGCCATTCTTCTCCTAAAACTGTTCCTCATTCCGAGTGCGAGATCTGCTGCTGCTGAGGAGAGGAGCGTCAACAGCAGCACCATGGTAGCTCAACAGAAGAACCTTGAAGGCTATGTGGGATTTGCAAATCTCCCAAATCAAGTATATAGAAAATCAGTGAAGGGAGGGTTTGAATTCACACTTATGGTTGTGGGTGAATCTGGACTCGGGAAGTCAACATTAATCAACTCATTATTCCTCACAGATTTGTATTCTCCAGAGTATCCAGGTCCATCCCATAGAATAAAAAAGACTGTACAGGTGGAACAATCCAAAGTTTTAATCAAAGAAGGTGGTGTTCAGTTGCTGCTCACAATAGTTGATACCCCAGGATTTGGAGATGCGGTGGATAATAGTAATTGCTGGCAGCCTGTTATTGACTACATTGATAGCAATTTGAGGACTACCTAAATGCAGAATCTTGAGTGAACAGACGTCAGATCCCTGATAACAGGGTGCAGTGTTGTTTATACTTCATTGCTCCTTCAGGACATGGACTTAAACCATTGGATATTGAGTTTATGAAGCGTTTGCATGAAAAAGTGAATATCATTCCACTTATTGCCAAAGCAGACACACTCACTCCAGAGGAGTGCCAACAGTTTAAAAAACAGATAATGAAAGAAATCCAAGAACATAAAATTAAAATATATGAATTTCCAGAGACAGATGATGAAGAAGAAAATAAGCTTGTTAAAAAGATAAAGGACTGTTTACCTCTTGCTGTGGTAGGTAGTAATACTATCATTGAAGTTAATGGCAAAAGGGTCAGAGGAAGGCAGTATCCTTGGGGTGTTGCTGAAGTTGAAAATGGTGAACATTGTGATTTTACAATTCTAAGAAATATGTTGATAAGGACACACATGCAGGACTTGAAAGATGTTACTAATAATGTACACTATGAGAACTACCAAAGCAGAAAACTGGCAGCTGTGACTTATAATGGAGTTGATAATAACAAGAATAAAGGGCAGCTTACCAAGAGCCCTCTTGCACAAATGGAAGAAGAAAGAAGGGAGCATGTAGCTAAGATGAAGAAGATGGAGATGGAGATGGAGCAGGTGTTTGAGATGAAGGTCAAAGAAAAAGTTCAAAAACTGAAGGATTCAGAAGCTGAGCTCCAAAGGTGCCATGAGCAAATGAAAAAGAATTTGGAAGCACAACACAAAGAATTAGAGGAAAAACGTCGTCAGTTTGAAGATGAGAAAGCAAACTGGGAAGCCCAACAACGTATTTTAGAACAACAGAACTCTTCCAGAACCTTGGAAAAGAACAAGAAGAAAGGGAAGATCTTTTAAACCCTCTACTGACCACCAGTTACATATTAGTTGCCAATATGCCAGCTTGGACATCAGTGTTTGTTGGATCCGTTTGACCAATTTGCACCAGTTTTATCCTTAATGATGGATTTAACAGCATGACAAAAATTATTATTTTTTTGTTCTTGATGGAGATTAAGATGCCTTGAATTGTCTAGGGTGTGTGTACTTAGAAACTAACAGCTCTAAGTACCTTTCCTACTTTTTTTTTATTAAACAGATGTCTTCAATTTAATGCAAGAAAACATTTTACTGTTGTACAATCATGTTCTGGTGGTTTGATTGTTTACAGGATATTCCAAAATAAAAGGACTCTGGAAGGTTTTCATTGAGGATAAATTGCCATAATATGATGCAAACTATGCTTCTCTATGATAATTATAATACAAAGGTTCCATTCAGTGCAGCGTATACAATAATGTAATTTAGTCTAACACATTTGACCCTATTTTTTGACACTTCCATTGTTTAAAAATACACATGGAAAAAAAATCCTATATGCTTACAATGCACCTAGAGTTTTTTTATAACAACCTTCTTTTGTTTATTTGTTTGTTTTGGATTCTTTAAATATGTTATTCTCATTTAGTGCCCTCTTTAGCCGGAATCTCATTACTGCTTCATTTTTGTAATAACATTTTATTTAGGTATTTTCCATATATTGGTCCTGCTAAAATAGAATATAGCATCTTTCATATGGTAGGAACCAACAAGGAAACTTTCCTTTAATTCCCTTTTTGCACTTTATGGTAAGTAGCAGGGGGAAAAATGAATTTATAGATCATTTCTAGGCAAAACTGTGAAGCTAACAACCAACCTATTTCTACCTATGTGCCGTCTCTTTATTTTATTAGAAATGGGAATCACGGCCTCTTGAAAAGAAAAAAAGTCACCGTTCTGCATTTAGCTGTATTCATATATTGCATTTCTATATTTTTTTGTTTGTATTGTAAAAAAATTCACATAATAAAAAATGTTGTGATGTAAAAAAAAAAAAAAAAAAAAAACTGTTCCTCATTCCATATCATATTAAATACCTGAAAAGAATTACCATGATAAATAACATGGGGACCCTGCCCTCAGCGATTGAGAAAGGAAAATTATTAATAAGTGGCACAAAATCCTAAATAAAATACTGACATATTCAACCTGACAATGTGTATTTAAAAATACTGAACAAGTGGAGTTAATCATTTAAATGTACACTTGGTGTTCCATTAGGAAATTTATTATTGTAAATGAAAATATTAAATAATGAAAGGACTTTATTTAATATGATAGTCTCAAAAGAAGCAATAAATGAAGAATTTGATAAAATTTAACATCCTTCACAATACAAACTCTTAGTAATTAAGGAAAAAAAAAACATTTTTAAACTGATAAAAAGTTACCTACCCAAAACATGTGACAAACGTGATACTCAATGATGAGAAGACAAAAAAAAAAAATCAGGAACAAGAGAAAGATTCCTGTTGTAACTACTTCCGTCCAAGTTATACTGAACATATTAGTGAACCCAATAGATAATAACTATCAAGATGGAGGAAAAAAGAAAACATCCATTATTTATTTATAGCTGAAATATCTGTCTACATAGAAAATCCAAGAAAGTGGATTGGAAATAATGGGAGGATTCAGCAAGGTTGCTGGATAAAACATACAAAAATCAACAGCATTCCCATGTACTAGCAACAACCAATTAAAAACTATTTTTAAAGGGGTACCAGTTATAGGAAAAAGGAAAATCTCAAAGTATCTACCAGCAGATAACTTATACATTACAAAGTGAAAAACAGCCTCTATAATCTGCCTATCACCAGGTCAACCAAGGGATCAAACAAGGTAGCTCCACACAGGGGGCAACCTGACATCATGCCCCCTGATAGGGTACAATGATGGTACCTTTCAGTAACCGCTATGCTTGAATCTTATGAGGAAACAAGGGGACCAACTGGCTGCACCAAAACCAATGCCTTGAAAAACAAAAAAGGCAGGGGGGTTATTCCAGATTTGCAGTTTTCAAGCTTTTTGGTCTTTGAAGCCCTAAACTCTTTTTTTAAAAACTTTTTTATTGTTAATCACCATACATTACATCATTAGTTTTAGAAGTAGTGTTCCATGATTCATTGTTTATGCATAACACCCAGTGCTCCATGCAGAACGTGCCCGCTTTAATACCCATCACCAGGCTAACCCATCCTCCCACCCCCCTCCCCTCTAGAACCCTCAGTTTGTTTTTCAGAGTCCATCGTCTCCCATGGTTCGTCTCCCCCTCCATTATCCCCACCTTCCTTCTTCCCCTCCTGCTATCTTCTTTTTTTTTCTTAACATATATTGCATTATTTGTTTCAGAGGTACAGATCTGAGATTTAACAGTCTTGCACAATTCACAGCGCTTACCAGAGCACATACCCTTCCCAGTGTCTATCACCCAGCCACCCCATCCCTCCCACCCCACCCTCCACTCCAGCAACCCTCAGTTTGTTTCCTGAGATTAAGAATTCCTCGTATCAGTGAGGTCATATGATACATGTCTTTCTCTGTTTGACTTATTTCGCTCAGCATAATACCCTCCAGTTCCATCCACATCATTGCAAATGTCAAGATCTCATTCCTTTTGATGGCTGCGTAATATTCCATTGTATATATATACCACATCTTCTTTATCCATTCATCCGTCGATGGACATCTTGGCTCTTTTCACAGTTTAGCTATTGTGGACATTGCTGCTGTAAACATCGGGGTGCACGTACCCCTTCGGATCCCTACATTTGTATCTTTGGGGTAAATACCCTGTAGTGCAGTTGCTGGATCGTATGGTAGCTCTATTTTCAACTTTTTGAGGAACCTCCATACTGTTTTCCAGAGTGGCTGCACCAGCTTGCATTCCCACCAACAGTGTAGGAGGGTTCCCCTTTCTCCGCATCCCCGCCAACATCTGTCATTTCCTGACTTGTTAATTTTAGCCATTCTGACTGGTGTGAGGTGGTATCTCATTGAGGTTTTGATTTGGATTTCCCTGATGCCGAGCGATGTTGAGCACTTTTTCATGTGTCTGTTGGCCATTTGGATGTCTTCTTTGGAAAAATAGGTTGCTGCCTGTGTTCTCCTTTAGGATTTTGATGGACTCCTGTCTCACATTGAGGTCTTTCAACCATTTTGAGTCTATTTTTGTGTGTGGTGTAAGGAAATGGTTCAGTTTCATTCTTCTGCATGTGGCTGTCCAATTTTCCCAACACCATTTGTTGAAGAGACTGTCTTTTTTCCATTGGACATTCTTTCCTGCTTTGTCAAAGATTAGTTGACCATAGAGTTGAGGGTCCATTTCTGGGCTCTCTATTCTGTTCCATTGATCTATGTGTCTGTTTTTGTGCCAGTACCATACTGTCTTGATGATGACAGCTTTGTAATAGAGCTGCAAGTCCAGAATTGTGATGCCACCAGCTTTGCTTTTCTTTTTCAACATTCCTCTGGCTATTCGGGGTCTTTTCTGGTTCCATACAAATTTTAGGATTATTTGTTCCATTTCTTTGAAAAAAGTGGATGGTATTTTGATGGGGATCGCATTGAATGTGTAGATTGCTCTAGGTAGCATTGACATCTTCACAATATTTGTTCTTCCAATCCATGAGCATGGAACGTTTTTCCATTTCTTTGTGTCTTCCTCAATTTCTTTCATGAGTATTTTATAGTTTTCTGAGTACAGATCCTTTTCCTCTTTGGTTAGATTTATTCCTAGGTATCTTAGGGTTTTGGGTGCAATTGTAAATGGGATCGACTCCTTAATTTCTCTTTCTTCTGTCTTGTGGTTGGTGTATAGGAATGCCACAATTTCTGTGCATTGATTTTATACCCTGCCACTTGACTGAATTCCTGTATGAGTTCTAGCAGTTTTGGGGTGGAGTCTTTTGGTTTTTCCACCTAAAGTATCATATCATCTGCAAAGAGTGAGAGTTTGACTTCTTCTTTGCCGATTTGGATGCCTTTGATTTCTTTTTGTTGTCTGATTGCTGTGGCTAGGACTTCTAATACTATGTTGAATAGCAGTGGTGATAGTGGACATCCCTGCCGCGTTCCTGACCTTAGGGGGAAAGCGCTCAGTTTTTCCCCATTGAGAATAATATTTGCTGTGGGTTTTTCATAGATGGCTTTTATGATATTGAGGTATGTACCCTCTATGCCTATACTCTGAAGAGTTTTAATCAAGAAAGGATGCTGTACTTTGTCAAATGCTTTTTCTGCATCTATTGAGAGGATCACATGATTCTTGTTCTTTCTTTTGTTAATGTATTGTATCACGTTGATTGATTTGTGGATGTTGAACCAAACTTGCAGCCCAGTTTGAAGCCCTAAACTCTTTTTTTTTTTTTTAGATTTTACTTATTTATTTGAGACAGAGAGAATAAGAGAGAGAGAGCACATGAGAGGGGGGAGGGCCAGAGGGAGAAGCAGACTCCCTGCTAAGCAGGGAGCCCGATGTGGGACTCGATCCAGGGACTCCAGTATCATGACCTGAGCCAAAGACAGTCGCTTAACCAACTGAGCCACCCAGGCGCCCTGAAGCCCTAAACTCTTAAAAATGAGGACACCAAAGGCCTTTTGTTTGTAGGAGTTCTACCTACACTGGTCAGATTCCACTTCTAGTCAGTTTCTTTTCTTGTTTTGTATTTGATATTTACCATATTTGAAATTAAAACTCAAGACTGTAAAATAATATTTCTCATCGATTCATTTAAATAAAAACATTAATCAATAAAATACTGCTTGAAAAGTAATTACATTTTCTAAGACAAAACATTCAGTGTAGAGAGTAATACTCGTTTATGTTTTTAGCAAATTTCCTACTGTCTAGCTTACTAGAAGGCAGCTCATTTAGTGTGTGGCAATATGCTGCTCTAATTGGAGTATTCATCATGAAAATTCATACTCATGCAGCTATGCAGTTGGACGTGAACTGGCAGTTCACAGGAGAGGGGCACAATGAAGACCGAGGCGCTACATGGCCTTAGCCCTGTGGCTGGCGCAGCAGGGTCAGAAGACCCTAGCGGACTACCCCTAGTGGGGACATTATGAAGGTTTTCTTTTTCCTTACTTTTTACCCTGTCCTGAATTATCCAAGTTTCCTATAGTGCATAACAAGTATTACTTTTATAATGTTTTTTTGTGTTTCAGTCAGATTGGTTTTTTTCCCCAAAACTTGGTAATATTATTTTAGATTCTCATATAGCAGTCAGGATGAGCTTTACAGAAAACACAATTCTAAGTTCACTGACTTCAGGGAGGAGAAAAATACACCAAGAGGGAAGAAACAGTGCATAGGAAACAACGACCTAGATCAAATGTGACCAAAAAGCATGTCCCCTCTCCCAGTACATGGAGTGAGTTGAAAGAGCAAATACTGGGTTGTCACTCCAGTAGAGAGAGTAGAGGGGGACATACAGGATAGGAGGGCGAAACGCATCAGATCACACAGGGTCATGCAACAGGTCAAGGAGAAGCAGTGCTAACCCAGCATTCACTCACAGATTCAGGACCCGCAAGAGAAACTAGTGCACTATTTCCTTTCCTTCACATCAGAGAGCCTGTGCTCAATGACAGAAAGACTCTCAACTGGAAAAGCAAAGTCTTGAATCTTGATCCTGATTTACTTGCCAAGTGATTAACAACATAGAGCTTCATTTGCCTTTTATTAACACGGGAAAAGCAATGCTTATCTTACCTTCCTTCACAAAGGTATTATCAGATGTCATCAAGTGCCAAAAAGGTGAGGTGTAAGATTCTGGCAGTGTCACCTTATTAGCACACAGTTCTTAGGTGACTTAAAATTGCTAGGGCGAGGGGCATATTGCTTGAATTACTGTGTACCATTCACTGAGCCAGGGGAAAAGGAGAAGAAACTGGTCTAGAGAAGAGTGTGAATTTGGTTTGGAGGACTTCAGGGGATGATGTTGTTTGCCCAAATAATTCAGAGAAAAAGAAGAGATGAAAGCAGATTCTAACTGATTACAGGAAGAGAAGTAGGGAAGTAGAGATAATAATATGGAGAATTATTTCAAGAAACTGTGAGGGGTAGGAAAGACAGGACACGAAGAGCAGAAGATGTGAGGGTCTGCTTGGTTTGGGGCAGGAGGGCTGCTGACAGGTGGGGTAGGGCGAAAGGGAAGTGGGAGATGGGGGAGCTCCAGGTGGGCACTGGGAAAAGAGGCCTCTAAAAATGAGAGGGGATGCAGAGGGGATGGAATAAAGAGCTTGGGGGAAAGACTGCTGGTTGGCTTCCATAAAAGAGAGAAGGATGAAAAATAAATACAGCCAGAAATACCACTCCCCAGAACAGGCAAGGAAAGGATTCAGACAGCGTGAATTAGATGGAGTTTTTAGGCCACAGTAAGCTAGCCCTCAACCAGTTCAGACAAGATGGCACCACACTGTGCAAATGTGTTCCTTTAACTCTTCTTGTGTGTGTATATGTGTGTGTGTTGTCTGTGCGCATGTGCATACATGCACCTGTGTTTTCTCTGACACTTCACATATAAATATAAATCGTGTTACTGGTCAAGTGTGCTATAAATTTATACTTTGAATCACATTCTCCCCCAAAGACAGCAGTGACAGAAAATGCTAGTGCATATACGTATATTTTCTTTTTTTTTTTTTTTTAAAGATTTTTTATTTATTTATTTGCGAGAGAGAGAATGAGAGACAGAGAGCATGAGAGGGAGGAGGGTCAGAGGGAGAAGCAGACTCCCTGCCGAGCAGGGAGCCCGATGCAGGACTCGATCCCGGGACTCCAGGATCATGACCTGAGCCAAAGGCAGTCGCTTAACCAACTGAGCCACCCAGGCGCCCGCATATACATATATTTTCAAGAGAGGCCTATCACCACTCAAAAACTAGAAAAACAGCTGTACAGGTGAGAAATGGAACAAAATGCAAGGTGGTAAGCAGGAACCTGGCCAAGGGAGGCAGCCATATCTGCATCCATGGAGCAGGGGACTAAGGCATCCCGCTCCAGTGCAGCATCACTGGGGCCAGGCTGTTTGCACAAAACCAGGAGCTAGGACAGTGGAACACTGTCCCTGAAAGGGGGCTGAAAAAAGCCACAGTTGCCGCTCTGGAACTATAGCTTGGGCCAACAGCACGCTACCTTACTGGCTCTCCAAAATCCCTGAGGTCATCACAAGGTGGGAGCTCTGGGCTACAAACACCTGGTTCTGGACTAAGGACTTAGCAGCTCAGGGGATAGTTGTGAAAATAAGGGAGGGAAAAGTGAGCAGAGAGAGAATATACTCCTCCTCGAGATGAACGTACCAACTAAAACTCGTACACACATGAGAAAAGCGGGCACATAAGCCAAGAAACTCAAATGACGATTCATCAAGATGGAAGACAAGACTAAGAGAGTTTGCCAGTAAGGGACCCTCGCTGATGAGCCACTGCAGGGTCTATTTCCCTCAGAAGGGTCCCACGCCGAGAAGGAAGGTGCAGGATAAACAGTGACCTGGGGCGGACAGGACCCCGACAGCCCTTGCCCACGAACACACGGTCAGGTTGGGGAGCTGTTACAAGTGGCCACAGAGCCGGCAGATCCCTGGTGAACTCAGACCGTTTGTATTCACCATGCCAGTAAGTAATTTAAACTAGAAATGACTCTGCCGACTGGAGCTCCAGTTCAGCAGCGGGCTTCAGGGTCCTGCAGGCGCTGGCAGCGCCCCAAGCCGGCAGGTGCTGCCCCTCCGCAGCCTTCCCATCCCTCCCTGGCTCCTGCGTCTTCGCAGCAACGGCCGGCCGCCTCAAGCCTCCGCAGAGCAGTGACAGAACTGGCCAAGCCCCCACTCTGCTGCTGGTAGGCACGACTTCAGATGTAAGGCAGCAACACTTCAATGCCCAGTTCCACCTTTTTTTAAGCTTTAACGTAGCTCTTGGTGAGGACGCTGGCTGGCGGGAATGACACTTACAAAGTAGCCACATCTGAGACAGTGAACCTAGACACACTTGTTATGCTCAGTGCATGACTGTTACTCCCTTTGAGTCAATGGTTATTTCAGCAATATTCAAACTTACCAAGTAGGTTCCCATTTCTTTTTCCAGGACAACTTGTTCATATACTGTAGCATCGATGTCCGCTTTTAATGCCTGCACCTTCCTCTTCACCTGCACATGGTGCTTCTTTTGGAGCCAGTAGGGAAGAAGAGATTCCGTAATTTGGTTAAGGATCTGGGAGGTAATGAGGAGAGTGGCCAAGCTCTAAAAAGAAGCACACAAATGGAATCTGACAATGTAGCTTAATAAGATCACATGTATACATATCATATGTATAATCATGTAGTAAATAAAATGGAAACTTAACAAATAGTATACTATTAATAAAAACTAGTATTGGAAAAGCTAGGTGCTAGAATAATGTTTCCAATTTATTGTTTTTTCACAGTTAAGACATATTAAAATACAAAAAAGTTGCAATATAAATAAGATTATAAGAAATCAATTACAAGTTGGCAGGGGAACAATTTTACTTAAAATTTGTGTTTTTTGTCATCTCATCCTTGCTACAACATAATAATCTACATGATATTGCCAACTTTGAAAAAAAAAAGCAGTTTGGCCAAACTTAAAAAAAAATTATAAAACGAATACATCCTCCCTCATTGGAGAAAACTTAGAAAAGAGAAAAAGCCACCCATAATTCCACAAGCATGATGGAACCACTGCTGACATCGTAGGATATTTCTTTCCAGTCACATGTAAAAATACAAGTAGTCCACGGACTGTTGTTGACTTTATTATTCCCAACTTTCACTACTATAAATGCTGCTCCCTGGATATCTGTGTACATGAATCTTTGCCCTATCTCTGATGATTTACTAGGGATGGATTAAGGTTCTTTTTTTTTTTTTTTAAAGATTTTATTTATTTATTTGAGAGAGAGAGAATGAGAGACAGAGAGCATGAGAGGGAGGAGGGTCAGAGGGAGAAGCAGACTCCCTGCCGAGCAGGGAGCCCGACGCGGGACTCGATCCTGGGACTCCAGGATCATGACCTGAGCTGAAGGCAGTAGCTTAACCAACTGAGCCACCCAGGCGCCCCATGGATTAAGGTTCTTGGCAAAGCTGCCCGAGTAGTTTCCAGAAATGCTCTGTCAATTTCTACTTACCCCAAGCAGAGAGAAGTGTTTCTATCACATACCACTTTTCCTGGTATTAAAATTATATTATTTAAAAAGTCCTCTCCTATCCTCACACCCTATCCTGTTAAAAAAGGAAACTCTCTAAGGTACTAGAAATGAGAAGTCATACCTTACTAATACACTAATGGCAGGACAGAAGACAGTATGTACATTCAACTTATCAATTGCAAAATGTACTATTTTGAACTTTAAATTTTCCAAAAAAAGTAGCAATATATGTAGTATTGTTAAGAAACACAGCATTTGATTTCACTTTTATGCAAGCTGTTAGAACCATAACTACAAAATCTTTCTCTGATTATACAATTTCCTGAAAAATAATCCCAAGCCTAGGCTTTTGATATTTTTTTTACTAACGATCACAGTATATTAAAACCAAGAAGGAACAGCCCTTACTGATAGCTGGCTCAATTATAAAAAAGATAATTTAGATAGCAATAATCTGTATTCAATTTATCATTCACTGGCATTTGTGATCCAAGAATGTCAACACACCAAAGTAAACGTCAGACTTCCTAAACACCGCAGAAAAGACACAGCATTGCATAGATTCTGCTGGCCTCTAAAGTTTAACCACTTATTCATTTCAAAGTGAAATGTATTTAAAGTCCTATCAATCACCCCTCACTCTGGGACACACACAAAACTTCAATTAAGGAATACACGTTCTTCATTAGAATTGCTTTTACGAGCTTTGAGATGAACGATTTATTTTCCACTACTGTATGACTAATTTTACAAGTTGGTTAGCTTCAACTAATTTTTCAGTTGAGTATGATATACAGTGCAATGGCTAATGTTTTTTTATTTAGAGTTGGCTTAGAAATATACAAAATGTAAGACTTCATTTGTAAAAATAATAGTGTGAAGACAATTACATTCCCTGAATATAGTTAAGTACCTCTAAAACCTGTAAAACCAATACCTTCTGCTATTCACTCACCTGACGCAACAGCTTCATATCCCTCAAGACGAAAGCAATGTAAAAAAGCGAGGCGAAGCAATTCAGAAAGTTGAACTGTCAAAAAAAGACAGCAAGATTTCACACTGCTTTACATTACTTCATCAAAACTGGAAATACAGCATTAAAACTGTAATGAGGGGACTTCCAGTCCTGACAAGATGCCATAGACTTGTTTCTCCCTATTCCTCCTCACTAAGCACGTCCACAAACTCTGGAATGAACACAGGGGTGAGCAAAGGAGTTCTCTGGGATCTGCCTAGAGCCTAGAGGACCAATGACCTTGGGACTCCAGGACAGTGCCAGCGCATCTCCACTACATTCCAACCCAAGGCCCAGCCTTTCCCACCCCCAACCAGCACCCCAGATAGCCGGGCGGGGCTCACTCCCTGCCCACCCCCCTGGCCCCATCCCCTGTCCATTTGAAGAGCCTTGCAGACCTGGCAAGGGGGATCGCTCTGGAGTCCTCACTAGCGTGCTTCCCTCCCTGTAAGGCCTGGCACTCCCCTGCGCCGCGGGGAGATACCAGGACGGCCAGACAGCACCGGCATTTGGAATATCAATTATCTCACAGTGCTAGCATGATGCCTTCAAAGACTTTTTAGTACGTATGGCTGCTTGCACCTTTTCTAATGTCCAAACTGCTAAAACTGCTGAATTTTTATTACCTACTTATGAAAAATTTTCTATTTCCTTACCACTCTTGCCTCTATAAGTTTACCTCCTTCCAGAAACCTAAACACCTTCCTATCAGTAGTTTCTAATCTGTTAAGGCCTGAAAAACTAGATCAATAAGCTTCTTAGAATGATTTCTGTAGCTGGAACAAAAACTCATTTCTCTGGAATCCTTTCCTGGGAGTAAGGTACAGGGGCTGTGCTCCAGTTGAGAGTTCAGAGGACTCTCTGCACCTTTCTTGACCCTCAGTTATGTTACCAATGGCTGAGATAACCTCCTGATAAATGAGGGGCTTCCAAGCTGGTATTTATTATTTTTCATAATGATGGAAACAGGCATAATGTGCGAGCTTTTACACAAACAGCAAGCAGGTTACACTATGCCTTCTCTCCATTTCTTTCCTCCTACCCACTAAAACATGCTGGGAACCTCTTAGACTTCGGAAATTTCTTTCACAAAATTAATGGTCCATCTAATGGTACATCTTTCAAAAAATGTAATGGTCCATCACTGAATTGAATTGGAAGAATTGTTGAAGAGTGAAACAAAGAAGTCACCAAAAGGAAAAGAACAGAAACATGTCTGTAACATGGTTAGTTAGATTTTTAAATTACTAGAGATTGGCTAAACAACTAATTTCTATACTTAAAGTCTTACAACACACACATAGGTAGTAAGACTACTGAATGTATATGTAAACACATTTAATCAATCTTTGCCTGCCTATACAAAATATATTAACTATCTGGTATCTTAAATTAGAAGCCAGCCTTCCTATTTATACTCCTAAGTATTAACTAGTATACGTAAGTTTCAAAATTCAAATGGATTTGTATATAAAAACTCTACTCACCACTAAAACTTTCAGAATTAGATGATTCTGGTAGGCAGATTCCAATCTGTGATTCTCTAAAATATTGAAAAGGAGAGGAAATTTCTCTTAGATAAGCACGCAGTAGGGGAGGCTATTGTGGGGTAAAGGCAGATGAGCTGAGGCAGAGATGTCAGGCACCGGAGCCTCAGTGAGTGAACATGCCAGACTGTCCCTCATGGTTACCACTTACCCACAAGAACATCTCACAGGAAGAAACTACACTTAGAACACATTTCTCACAGTACTGCAAGAGCACCGTGTTCTGAAATTACTTTTAAAGTATTACTGCAACGAAGAAACATGGGAAGTATTGGCAAATGATCCCATAGAGAGCCACCCAGAAAAAGACCCTGAATAAAATAAAACTGATAGCAACCTCTAAAGAGGGCAATAAAGTTTTTGTATGTGTGCGTTACGAGGATTAACTTAAAGGGCAACTCAAATCTCCGTCCTCAGCTAGGGAAAGGAGACACAGGACAGGCCCTAAGAAAGCAGGGCAAAAGAACAAAGAAGATTCTGAAGAGAAGTGTCACCCTGCACAGAGGTGGTGTTAGACTCGTCTGGACTGGAACCCCACTCAGCTACTCAGCCACTGTCTGTCCTTGGGCAAGTCACTCAACCTCCCGATACTCAGCCTCCTTGCCTACAAAAATAGTGCTAACGCCCCCCTCCTCTCAGAGTCACCGTCAGGATAAGAAACAATACAAAACCTCAGTCCAGTTCCAGCATAAGGAAAGCACTCAATACATAGTAGCTGTTAAATGACTATTAAAAATAACATAAACATCTTTATGGTCCATGAAGTTAAGATACAGACTTCTTCCTAGGGAATAACATTGCATATTAACTTGTTTGAGTGAATAAATAGAGAATGGCCTGTCAAGACTATTTTTTTAAAAGATTTTATTTCTTTATTTGAGAGAGAGACAGATAGTGACAGAGATAGCGAGAGAGAGCACAAGTGGGGAGGAGAGGGAGAAGCAGGCTCCCGCTGAGCAGGGAGCCTGACGTGGGGCTCGATCCCAGGACCCTGGGATCATGACCTGAGCCGAAGGCAGACGCTTAACCGACCGAGCCCCCCAGGCGCCCCAAGACCATTTTTAAACTATATCCATTCCCCTCTGGCACAGATATATACAAGAGTACCCACTCTACTAAGGCCAGTGGCAATCCTTGGTGCTCTAAACCATTAGATAATTGTTTGTCAGACACCAGACATAGTTCACTTGGCCAAAGTATCTGAAGATAATTCAATCTACTTTACCCCCAACAAAAAATACAAAATTATAGTATTGGGATCACAGGTTTTAGACACAGAGAGGTCTGGATTAGCCTGGCTCTACAATTTGCCTGAACACTGCTAACTCTCAGGGTCTTTATCCCTAAAACGGTGAGATAACTTCTATTTCATGGTGTGCTGAGGAGGTGAAAATGAGATACCACAGACAAAGAGTTAGCAGGGCACCTGGAGTGCAGTGACTAACATTCGTCTATGACGGCCACAATAACCAGGAGGTGAGAGCATCAGAACCCACAAAGCTGATGAATTCCTCCTTACGTCTCTATAGTGAGCCCACAGCAACATCTTTGCAAAGCTGCAGTTATAGGAATCCTATGATCCAAGCAACATTTCCTATACGCAAATAAGACATAAATGCAAGCATCACGTCTTACCCCATGAAGTCAGAAATTCGGCAGCGTATCGATAGAGGCGGTTCATGATCTCAATCACAATGGCATAGATGATGCTGGGCACATACAACAGGACGCTGGTCCACTCGGATCCGCTGCTCTCATGTAGACTCAAGGCCCAGGCCTCCATGTCAAAGTAAATCATCATGACATACAGGCAGAAATAGAGACAGAGGCACACAAAGGGCAGCGAGACCAGGTAAATGCGCAACTGCCTCTTGTAGCTGGGGTAGAGAGGTTCCTCCCTACCAGTGATGGGATTGATACCCAGGACCCCATGGAATCCCGGCCGGGGCTCCTCAAACTGTCTCTTCATGACAAGTGTCCCCCACCTGTAGGTCATATTGGCACAGCCACGCTTCCACACTTCCAGGATCACTGTGGACCAGATCAGGTTGAAGGAGGCGAAGATCACATACTTGTCATAGTCTTCCCACACAAACAAATAGTAAGGTAACCCAATGACCGCCATAGGGATTAAGGCAACAGTGAAATATTCCAAAAATCCAAAGTAAAGAGCGATTGTTTCCCCAAAGTAGCCACGAATACGGTCTACAATGAAAGGGAAAAAGAAGACCTTAAGTAGAGACTACCAAAGACTTTCACCATTTCAAGTAAGCTTATTTATTTTTGTAGTTAAATGGGGATCATTTAATACCCTCATTTCCCAATCAGTGTGCAATAGTAAATCCATCTTCCATGCAGTACACAGACCCCACTTGCCTGGAGAGCGAGCCCAATACTTGCCCCAGCTTAGAGCCCAGGCTGGGGCTGCTCTGAAAGGCACCCAGGGTCTGTTTCCTCTTTACTTCCTTATCTGATGGGTGCCCTCTTCCCAAAGAAAAACTCAGCTTGGGGCTTGTCCCAAATCTCCACGATCCTAGCTTAAACTCAGCCATATAGCCAATGAGCCATTTTAATTTGGGGGTTTAATTTATATTCCCTGCCTTTCTCTCACTTTAATATCATAGTTATAGATGTTCTTTTCAAAGAAGACTCCCCATCCACAGTATCTGCTCCCGCTATCCAAAAATGTAAATTTTCATCAATGTGCCATGGCAAATGATTCAATACACTGGAGAAAAGCTATTCAAAAGTACAAAACAATATTCTACACATTAACTTCTAGAACAGCCATGGGACACATTTATCTCTATACCTTCCTATAAGAACTGGGCAAAAGAAGGGACAAGCAACATCACTGTTAAATATTCTGTGAACTCGGCAGGAGCTAACCCAAAAGGGGTCTCAAACACTACATCCTTTGCCAGCTGCATCTACCTGGGTGAGTGCCTGGGTTGTAAAAGCATCCTGCACTGGGATCAGAGTGCGATGCAGGGGCTGGGGAGGTACAATAATGGGGTTATTATTTCTTGGTTAATTATACGCAGTTAAAACTTTAAGATAATGTGTCAGATCGTCTGTGCAGATGGGTCAGAGTAAACTGGTATAAGCTATTTTCCCCTATCCTTATTCTTCTAACTAACCTACGGACATGTTAAAATAGTTGGTATGATCAGGTCACCTCAAATCTGAATCAGGTTAAAGGATATCCAAACAATGAAAAAAAAAAGGTGCTCAGGGTTCTGGGCTCCAAATCACATGACGTCCCTCTTTTGATCTTAAGGGGAAGGTCAAGATTCACCTGTGCCCCAGCTGCTATCACCAGTCCCAGCAGTCCCCAAAGCCTCACACCCTCTACCACAACCATGCTCAGCCTTCACCATTAACTCACTTTTCCCCTCAATTTCTAAGCAGCTACTGGATACTGTCACCTACAAGTGCTAGAGGCTATATACTTAAATTTACTGCACCTAAATGGCACACAAAGTGAAAAAAATGTCAATAAATGTAACACAAAACTGCTAGTGTATTACCTAGAACTATTAAAAACAAACTTTTCCTTTCAAAGAATACAAGAAAAAATTCAAATGCAATTTCAAATTTTCATCTTAAAAACAAATTTTTATTTACTGTTACAATATTATAGTAGCTGTTTTCAGGAATGGAAATTAGAAATAAAATTATTTTAGAGGGATTCCTTTAAACAAAGTCAAAAGAGAAATGCCCTTGAAAGAAATATGGATAGCAACACTTATGGTAAAATCTAACAGCTTAATAATCCTTATGCTTAGAAAAACATAACTAAAGCCAAAAATCTGAATATCCACACTGATGTCAGTTTGCATACAGTAATGCTCAACACATACCAAATAAATTAATGGGTACTCTTGTAACTGTATTCAGAGAAAAGGGATAGATTCAGTAATATACACCAAGATACTTACAAACTACCTCAAAAGATGTTTAGGCCTGTCTGCCCCTAAAAATGAGCACAGCTTGGTCCACTCAAATTATTAGCTCTAAAGAAAGAGAAATTTTCAAATACAGGATATTCACAGTCAAATGAAATTCTCCTAAAATCTGTCCTACTCCAACTCGGACATGTACTTATGAAGGCCACTCTGAATAGCCTGTGCTATTGGTGAAATTTAATGAAAGCTTGTCATTCAGCCCATAGGAAATGCTATTGGAAATAAAATAAATTACTAAGTAGGTCATGTAAACCATCTTATCCAACCCCAATTTTTGCCCACATGCAGCTGGTGAGCCTTGCCCAGCAGAGCATTAAACATCTACCCGAGATAGTGAGAAAGCACCACTGCTGAATCATGACGCCTCGTTGGTAGTCCTTGTTCTCTATGAGAACAGGTATTGACACGTACCTAGGGGCTGATACTTCAAAGTAAACCGGGTGTACCAGCTGTCTTCAAGCTTCTTTAGGGCTTCGTTATCATGCAGTGGGAACACCTGAATCACAATGCCAGAGGTGAGCAATCTTCTCACTGTGGAGGGAAAATGTGCCAAACTAGATAAAAGGGATTTGAGATCACTCATCACTGTGACATACTTCTTCAAATGCTGGAAAGACAGCCCAGTAAGGAAGGGGTGCTACACAAGGAGCAGTGGTATACTGCCTACTCTAAAGGCATATATTCTTTTGTTCTTCACATGGAAATATCTTGAGTATTTTCTTTAACTATGAAAGCAATACAAGTTTATGTAAAAACCATACTGAAATGTACAAATTAGAATTGGGAGAGATCCTCCCACAAAAAATAACCACTGTAAACAGCAATTTTGTGTAAAACCAAACTTTAAAACAAACATCCATAAATATGTATTATAAAAATAAAAGTAGGATCATTCTATACACATTGTTCTGTAATCTTTTCTCATGTAGTAGTGTATAACAAATGTTTTTCAATGCCAATGCCTATAAACATGAAATGTCCTTTTTAACAGTATCATAATATTCCCTTGTATGAAGTGCTATAATTTAATGTTCTATTGAAAAATACTTGTTTCCTGCTTCCCACTTTTTTGCCATTATATATGTTAAAATTCAGGGCACCTGGGTGGCTCAGTCAGGTAAGCATTCTACTCTTGGTTTCGGCTCAGGTTATGATCTCATGGTCCTGGGATCGAGCCCCACATCAGGCTCCACGCTCAGCAGGGAGTCTGCTGGAGATTCTCTCCTTCTGTCCCTCCCCCTGTCGCACTCTCTCTCTTAAATAAATAAATCTTAATAAATAAATAAACAAATAAATGTTAAAATTCTTATACACATATCTTTTCCCACCTGCCCACTATTTCCTCAAACTCACTTATAAGTAGAATTGCTAGGTCCAAGAGCATATGTATTTTAAACGTGAACACCTATTATAAAACTGCCCCTAGAAAGACTACCAATCTGTCCTCCCACTACAGTGAAGGTAAAAAGACAGTGTTCAGTTCCTTTTATTCTTGATGATATTGAATATTTGCAGAATCATTTTCATCTTTTCTAATCTGATAACAAAAGCTTATGTTTATAAACAGCAAATATCAAAATCAAATAAAATCAGACTTTCAGCAGTCAGCTGACTGGTATGATTTTATCACTCATGCACATATTTGAAAGAGACAAATGAATTTAACCAAAGACAATATCCCCTGATAAGTGTAAGTGAAAACAGGGCATTCTCTCATCCATAATTATTTAGAGGGACTCACTGGGCGGGTGGGTCTTCAGGTTCTATTAACAGGAAGTGTGTTCAACAGACATGGGGAGCTCCGATGCAGTGCTTTGTGCCATATGTGGGGAGATGGACTACTTTCCACACAAGCTTCTAATAGAGTCTCTAAAGAATATAGCTGCTTATAAGATGGAATTTGCAAAAAGAAGAGCTGGAGATGCTGTTTTCATTCACTGATAAGCTTTGAGCTCTTCAAGGTTTATCAGTTCACCTCTTCCAAGGGCTGCCTCCCTTATCTCCTATCTACCTTCTCACCAAAGAAAGGTGATGAGCATATTAAGCAACAGGCCCTTCAGGAGGATGATAAATGAATGTCTGCAGCATTGAAGAAAAGTATGTTTTAAGTTTTCCGTGTAGAAATATTATATATAACAAAGAGAGATGGTATTCTCAAGACAGAGGCCTTATCATAAAATCTTCAGAGTAATTTAAAAGTAAAGCAGGGGCACCTGGGTGGCTCAGTTAAGTGTCTGACTCCAGATTTCAGTTCAAGTTATGCTCTCAGTGTTGTGAGATCGAGCCCCAGGTCGGGCTCCATGCTCAGGAGGGAGTCTGCTGGAGATTCTCCCTCTTCGTCTGCTCCTCCCCCTGCTCTCATGCTCTCTCTCTCTCTAAAAATAAATAAATCTTTTTTAAAAAGTCTTGAAAACCTAGGGATGTGATGAAATTCTTAATGATTAAAAAAGGCATACACTCAAAATATCATTAATTAGGGGAAAAAGGTACATGGTTTAAGTTATATTAGCCACTGATGCTGTAAAATCCATTATTTAATGTTTTTATTCTAAAGCGTTTCAGTGGGTTTTTCTTCAGCTCACATGAGTGAAAGTCGGTCATCCACAACTGTTCTGATTCCTATCTCTTATTTGAAGATGTAGAGCTGTACTTTATTCTTTCTCCCATTACTATCCTTTTCAATTACTGTGTCAAGTTATTCAACTTTGAACTGACAACATCTACTTTATTTTACTATTTCTAAGTTCTTTTTAAAAAACTGACTGCATTCTACTATAGATGACTTTCTAGGCAGGCATAAAAACCAGCTACTTCTAAAAAAAGGACAATGAACTGAAGGACTCAGAATATAAAGCCTCAAGTCCTAAATTACCAGGCTTCTCTTCACCATCAATGCCAAAAGCATGGTTCCAATTTCAGCTTCTAAAAATAGAGGTTTTCTTTTAATCCTTTAACTTTCTCTTGTCAGCTAAGAATGTAATTAAGATGACCCTTACCTTCAAAGGAAAGTATGATGCTGTGCAGGCCTATTTAAAGAAAGAAACAACTGCTTCCCAGGAGGATCGAGATGGCAGATTGGAGCTCACCTCTCCCCAGACACACCAAGGCTACAACTACATATAGAACAACTCTTCCACAGCTAGAAAGAAAAAGTCACATCAAGAAGCAGAGGAGGGGCAGAGAAGTGGTCTGATCGGGACCCACACCCCCAGCATGGCAGTGGGAGGGATATCACATGCAGGGAGATCCTCCCTGTGGAGTGACGGGTTCAAGCCCCACATGGGGCAATCTTGCCATGGAGACCTGCACCAGGAAGATGGGCCCAAAATGTCTGGCTTTGAAAATTAGCAGGGCTTAATCCAAAGAGAGCCGAGGGCTATAGGAAACCAAGACTCCACTCTTAAAAGACCCACCCACATACTCGCCCTAAGACCTAGTGCAGAGGCAGCAGTTTGAAAAGTGCCTGGGCCATTCATAAAGGAGACTGACTGACTAATTTTGGGGAATGTGCCAGAGGTGCAGGGAATTGCAGGAACTTTCTCCAGGAATGGAAGCGTGGGCAGATGCCATTTTTCTCACCCTACCTAGCTAGCCTAGTACTGGTGAGAAAGAGTTCTGACACTCTCTATCAACCTTGCTAGCGCTGCTAGCCCCACCCTGGTATTCCCCTGCAGACCTGCCGGCTCAACTCTCCCCACCCTGGAAGGCAGCCCCCAAAGTAGCTCCCACCCCACCACACCCCCCAGGCCATCTCTGCCTTAACTGGTGCTCCCCCAAAGGGGCTCCCATCCACCATGAGCCCACAACAGTTGTGGCTCACCCAAAACAGGAGGGAACACACAAGGGACACCCCTGGAGCTCCTGATTCTGGTGACCAGTAGGGGACTGCACTTCTGGGCCCCACAGTACACCTTCTACAGAAGGCCACTCCTTTAAGACCAGGAGATGTGGCTGATCTACCTAAAACACACAAACACAAAGAGTCAAAATGAGAAGACAGAGGAATACGTTCCAAATGAAAGAACAAGACAAAACCTCAGAAAAAGAATTAAATGAAAAAGAGACAAGCAATCTCCCTGATAAAGAGTTCCAAGTAATGGTCATGAAGATGCTCACCAAACTCAGGTGAAGAACTGATGAACACAGCAAGAACTTCAAGAAAGAAAGAAATAATATAAAACAAGAACCAATCAGAGCCAAAGAATATAATAACTGAATTGAAAAATATACCAGAGGGAATCAACAGCAGATTAGAGGATGCAGAAGAATGGATCAGCAATCTGGAAAACAGGATAATAGAAATGACCCTACCTGAATGGCAAAAAGAAAAAAGAATTTCAAAAACTGAGGATAGTTGGGGCACCTCAGGTCATGATCCCAGGGTCCTGGGATCAAGCCCATGTCAGGCTCTCTGCTCAGCAGGGAGCCTGCTTCTCCTTCTCTCTCTCTCTGCCTCTCTCTCTCTGTCAAATAAATAAATGAAATCTTTAAAAAAAAAAACTGAGGCTAGTTCAAGAGACCTTCAAGACAATATCAAGGGTACTAACATTTGCATTATAAAGGTCCCAGAATGAGAAGATAAAGAGAAAGGAGCAGAAAACTTATTTAAAGAAGTTACAGCTGAAACAGACAAGAAAACAGACATCCAGGTCCAAAAAAGGAAAGAGAACCCTGGGCAAGAAAACAGACATCCAGGTCCAAAAAGGAAAGAGAGCCCCAAACAAGAGGAACCCAAAGAGGTTCATACCAAGATACAAAATAATGAAAATGTCAAAAATTAAAGAGAAAATATTAAAAGCAGCAGGAAATAAGCTACTAGTTACATACATGAGAACACCCATAATACTATCAGCTGATTTTTCAGCAGACTTTGCAGGTCAGAAAGGAGTGGCACAATATATTCAAAGTGCTGAAAGGGAAAAACCCACAAAGAGAAACAGTCTACCCAGCAAGGTTATCATTCAGAATTGAAGTACAAATAAAGAGTTTCCCACACAAAAGAGTTCATCACCACTAAACCTGCTTTATAGGAAATGTTAAAGGAACTTCTTTAAGTGGAAAAGAATAGAAAATTTTAAAAGAAAAAATCTAACTGTAACAGTGAACATATAGTAAAGGTGGT
Source organism: Neomonachus schauinslandi (assembly GCF_002201575.2). Classification (NCBI taxonomy): domain Eukaryota; kingdom Metazoa; phylum Chordata; class Mammalia; order Carnivora; family Phocidae; genus Neomonachus; species Neomonachus schauinslandi. The sequence continues at coordinate 154,180,408 of NC_058403.1, forward strand.
AGGTGAACCACTTACAAAGCTAGTATAAAGGTTAAAACACAAAAGTAGTAAGTCAACAATATCTACAACAGTTAACTAAGGGATACACAAAATAAAAAGATGTGAAATATGATGACAAAAACATAAAAGAGGGAGGGGGGAGAGTAAAAATGTAGTGCTTTTAGAATGTGTTCAAACGTAAGCAACCATCAACTTGAAATATACTGTTACATACATAAGGTATTATATGTGAACCTCATGGTAATCACAAACCAAAAACCTCTGATACACAAAAAATAAAAAGAAAGGAATTCAAACATAACACTGAAGAAAATCATCAAATCACAAGGGAAGTGAGCAAGAGAAGGAACACAGAAGAACTAGAAAAACAACCAAAAACAATTAACAAAATGGCAATAAGTACATACCTATCAAAGGTACCTTAAATATAAATGGACAAAGTGTTCCAAGTGTATCCAAAAGATACAGGGTGACTGAATGGGTAAATAAACAAGACTCATCTATATGCTATCTAAAAGAGACTCACTTCAGACCTAAAGACATGCCCAGACTAAAAGTGAAGGGTGAGAAAAGATATTCCATGAAAATGAAAAGAAAGCTAGAGTCGTAATAGACTGTAAAACAAAGACTGTATAACAAAGAAGGGCCCTACATAATAATAAAAATATCAATCCAACAAGAGGATATAACAGTTGTAAATACCTATGTACCCAACATAGAAGCACTTAAGTATATAAAGCAAATATTAACAGCCAAAAAGGGAGAAACTGATAATAATACAATAATAGTAGGGGACTTTAATGTTTCTCTTACACAAATGGATAGATCATCCAGGCAGAAAATCAATTTAAAAAACCAGTGGTCTTAAATGACACATTATACCAGATGGAATTAACAGATACATACAAAAAATTCCATCCAAAACCAGCAGGACACACATTCTTTTGAAGTCCATATGGAATATTCAGCAGGATAAATCACATATTAGAGAACAAAATAAGTCTCAATAAACTGAAGAAGACTGAACTCATATCAAGCATCTTTTCTGACCACAATGGTATAAGACTATAAATCAACAACAACAAAAAATTTTTTTAAAAAAACCTATACACAGAGGCCAAAGAACACACTAATAAAGAACCAATAGCCAATGGATCAATGAGGAAATTAAAAACAAAAACAAAAAAATCCTTGAGACAAATGAAAACAGAAACACATTGTTCCAAAATCAATGAGACTCAACAAAAGCAGCTCTAAGAGGGGCGTTTATAGTAGTAGAGGCCTACCTCAAGAAACCAGAAAGATCTCAAATAAACAATCTAACCTTACACTTAAAAAAACTGGAGAAAGAACAAAGCCCAAAGTTAACAGAAGGAAGGAAATGATAAAGATCGAAGTGGAAATAAATGAAATAGAGAACTCAAAAATAAGATTATTGAAACTAGTAGCTGGTTCTTCAAAAAGATAAACAAAATTGATAAACAAGACTCATCAAAGAAGAAGAAGAAGAAGAAGAAGAAGAAGAAGGAGGAGGAGGGAAGGAAGGAAGGAAAGAGAAACCGAATAAATAAAATTAGAAATGAAAGAGAAGTTACAACTGACATCACAAAAATACAAAGGAGTGTAAGAGACTACTACCAACAGTTATATGCCAACAAACTGGACAACCTAGAAGAAACTGATAAATTCCTGGAAACACTCAATTTTCATGGAAGACTGAAATAGGAAGAAAGAGAAAATCTGAACAGACTGATTACTAGTAATGAAACTGAATCAGTAATCAAAAAACTTCCAAAAAAGAAAAGCCCAGAACCAAACAGCCTCACAGGTGAATTCCACCATTTATTTTTTTTAAGATTTCATTTATTTTATTTATTTATTTATTTATTTATTATTTATTTAGAGAGTGTGAGTGGGGAGGGGGAGGAACAGAGGGAGAGAAAGAATCTCAAGCCGACTCCATGCTAAGCGTAGAGCCCGACATGGGGCCCAGTCTCACAACCCTGAGATCATGACCTGAGTTGAAATCCAGAGTCGGACACTACCGACTGACTCACTGAGCCACCCAGGTGCCCCTCCACCAAACATTTAAAGAGTTAATACCTATCTTTCTCAAACTATTCTAAAAATTTCAAGGGAAAGGAACACTTCCAAATTCATTCTATGAGGCCAGAATTTACTTTGATACCAAAACCAGACAAAGATTCTACAAAAAAAGAAAATTACAGGCCAGTTTCACTGATGAACATAGAGGTAAAAATCCTCAACAAAAAATAAGCAAACCAAATTCAATAATACGTTAAAAAGATCACACATCATAATCAAATGGAATTTATTCCAGGGATGCAAGGATGGTTCAATATCCTCAAATCAATCAATGTGATATACCACATTCACAAAATAAAGGATAAAAATCACATGATCATCTCAATAGATGCAGAAAAAGTATTTGACAAAATTCTACCATTTATGATCTAAAAACTCTGAATAAAATGGGTATAGAGGGAACATACCTCAACATGATAAAGGCCACACATAACAAAAAACACAAATAACATCACACTCAAGATTAGGAACAAGACAAGGATATCCACTCTCACTACTTTTATTCAACATAGCATTAGAAGTTCTAACCGCAACAATCAGACAGCAAAAAGGAATAAAAGGCATTCAAATTGGTAAGAAGAAAGTCAAACTGTCACTACTGGCAGATAGCATAATATTATATATAGAAAAACCTAAAGAATCCACCAAAAAACTATTAGATTAAATGAATTCAGTAAAGATGAATAAGATAAAATTAATATATAGAAATCTGTTGTGTTTCTATACACTAATAGCAAAATATCATAAAGAGAAATTAAGAAAACAATTCCATTTACAATTGCATCAAAAATAATAAAATACACAGGATTAATTTAACAAAGGAGGTGAAAGACCTGTACTCTGAAAACTGTAAGTCACTGATGGAAGAAACTGAAAACACAAATAAATGGAAAGATATACCATGCTCATGGATTGGAAGAATTAATACTGTTAAAATGTTCATAATAACCAAAGCAATCTACACATTCAATGCAATCCCTATAAAAATACCAATGGCATTTTTTATAGAACTAGAACAAATAATTCTAAAATTTGTATGGAACCACAAAAGACCCCAAATAACCAAAGCCATCTTTTTTTTTTTAAGATTTTATTTATTTATTTGAGAGAGACAGACAGAGATAGGAGAGAGAGAGCGAGCACATGAGCAGGGAAGCAGACTCCCTACTGAGCCAGGAGCCCGATGCGGAACTCGATCCTAGGACCCTGGGATCATGACCTGAGCCAAAGGCAGATGCTTAACCAACTGAGCCACCCAGGCACCCCCATAACCAAAGCCATCTTGAGAAGGAACAAAACTGGAGGTATCATGTTCCCAGATTTCAAACTATACTATAAAGCTACAATAATCAAAACAGTATGGTACTGGCACAAAAACAGATATATAGATCTATGGAACAGAATAGACAGCCAGGACATAAAGCCATGCATATATAGTCAATTAGTCTATGACAAAGGAGGCAAGAATACACGATGGGGAAATGACAGTCTCTTGAACAAATGGTGTTGGAAAAATTGGTCAGCTATATGTAGCTGTAGAATGAAAATGGATCAATTTCTTACACCATATACAAAAATAAACTCAAAATGGAGTTAAAGACTTAAATGTAAGACCTGAAACCATACAACTCCTAAGAAGAATACAGGCAGTAAACTCCTACATTGGTCTTAGCAATATTTTTTTGGTTCTGTCTCCTCAGGCAAGGGCAACATAAGCAAAAATAAACTATTGAGTCTACATCAAACTAAAAACTTTTGTACAGCAAAGGAAACCATCAAGAAAATGAAAAGGCAACCTACTGAATGGTAGAAGATACTTGCAAATGATATATCTGATAATGGGTTAACATCCAAAATATATTCATACAATTCAGCAACCAAAAAAAAAAAAAAAAAACCCCAAACAATCTGATTAAAAAATGGGCAGAGGACCTGAACATTTTCCCAAAGAAGACATACAGAAGGCCAGCAGACACATGAAAAAATGCTCAATATCACTAATCACCAGGGAAATGCAAATCAAAATCACAGTGACATGTCACCTCACATGTGTCAAAGCAGCTAGTATCAAAAAGACAAAAAATAACAAGTGTTGGCAAGGATGTGGAGGAAAAGGAACCCTTAAGCACCGCTGGTGGGAATGTAAATTGGTACAGCCACTATGGAAAACAGTATGGAGTTTCCTCAAAAAGCTAAAATAGGAATTTCATAACATCCAACAATTCCATTTCTGGGTATTTACCTGAAGAAAATGAAAACACTAATTCAAAAAGATATCTGCACTTCTATGTTCATTGCAGCATTATTTACAATAGCCAAGATATGGAATAAACCTAATGTCTATCGATAGATGAATGGATAAAGAAGATGTAGTATATAAACATACATACAATGGAATATTCCTCAGCCATAAAAAAAAAAAGAATGATATCTTGCCATTTGCAACAACATGGATGGACCAAGAGGGTATTATGCTAAGTGAAATAAGTCAAACAGAGAAAGACAAATACCATATGATTTGACTTATCTGTGGAATCTAAAAAGCAAAACAGGGGCACCCAGGTGGCTCAGTCAGTTAAGTGTCTGACTCTTGATTTTGGCTTAGATCATGATCTCAGGGTAGTGAGATGGAGTCCTGGCATTGGGCTCTGCACTGGGCGTGGAACCTGCTTAAGATTCTCTCTCTCCCCACCCATTCATGCTTTCTCTTTCAAAAAAAAACAACAAAAAAAGCAAAACAAATGAACAAACAAAAAAGAAACATACTTATAAATACAGAGAACAAACTGGTGGTTGCCAGAGGGGAAGGGGATCAAAGGATGGAAAAAATAGGTAAAGGGAGTTAAGAGGTACAAACTCCCAGTTATAAAGTTAGTAAGTCATGGAGATATAAAGTACAGCACAGGGAATACAGTCAATAATATTGTAACAACTTCATATGACAGATGGTTAACCAGACTTATGATGGTGATCATTTTATAAAGTAAGTAAATGTCCAGTCACTATACTGTACACCCGAAATTAATAGGATATTGTATGTCAACTATATTTCCATTAAAAAATAAAACTAAACAACCCAAACCAAGAGTCCTTCCTTTAAGAATGCTGAATGATCTGTTGTCAAATACAAGGGTTCTTACTATTACAGCCATTTAATGATTAGCCAAACAAAGCAAAATCTAATTTAAGGGAAGCAATAACTAACCTGGCTTATAGTTGGACCTCTAAATTAAATAACACCATAACAATACTAACATAGTACTGCTTCTGTCTTTGGCTAATGTCACATGCTTACTTCAAAAGCAAAAACAAAAGTCTCTCTCACAACTCCTTACAGTGTCTCTGTGCAGGTCATGCTGCCTCTAATCCAGAAAAGGGATGATGAGCGCACAGAGCCCCCAGAGGAAGTAAAGGCTGGTACAATGAAGACGGGGAGCCCCTTTGCCCCCTGTAGCTGCTGCCATGTCCCAGCACCCTCTCCCAGGTCCCCCCACTGGACTCTAGTAGTCAGGTATGAACACACCACTTGTGTCTCAATAAGGAAAAAACTGCTTCTCAGAAATAAACTGTGTTCTCAAAATACATTTTTATATTCCTGCATTGTTTTTAATCCTGCTTAATATAAAAACTGCATATATGCACCAAAACACAGTACATGTATGTGTGCATATGTCTATGTATGTATGTATGTGTGTGTGTATATACATATATATACACACTGATGTACCCAGTGATATATTTATAAAGAGAAAGAGAAATATAGATATATATATGTATCAATAGTTTATAGTTTAACCTTCTTATGTACATGCCTGCTACATGATATTTACTTGAAACTTTATTCCTCTTATAAGGTCCATTAATAATATTAGAAGACAGATTGTATCGGACCACTCTAACCTATGTGTAAACAGAGGATATTCAGGAATCGTTACTATAATGTCCTAAAAGAATGACAATATAAAACTAAAGATGAGCTGTGTCATATCCCATCAATCAAACCATGATAATCATCTGACAGACATTTTGAGACAGAGCTTGAACCTAAATAGCATCCCTTAAGATACAGTTAATATATAAGAAATTCTCAGCTCCCTTAACTCCTTTTTCTAAAGAAGATCTTTCATTGTGTTACCTGCATTAACTATTAGGAATCAATAGGAGAAAGGAAGAGTCTGAGTGATCTCAGCTCACAGAGAAAACTCAAGATAAACACGACTAAGACACATGTAGAGAGACACACTTTTAGACGTCCACATTGCTCACTGTCTGGTGAGACGAGGGAGAGCCCTGACTGCAAGCACCCAGTATCTCCTAATTGGCTCAAGGTCACGTTCACCACGACACAAGTTGCCATCTACTTAACGAAAGCTATCAAAACAGAACATTGTAGCAAACAAAATCACAATCATTGCGTGTAAAATCAAATTAAACCTGCAATAGCAGAGAGTGTTTCTCATGAAAGGCCTGGCTAGCTCTCACAGTGCTGATGGGATCACAATGAACAGGTTACAATCTCTGCTCCCAATTAGCTGTGGGAAAGAGGATGCCCAGGGAGTGTCTCCTGTGAAACTTAAAAGCCAAAAAAAAGGGGGGGGGGGGGGC